>NC_045755.1:1195771-1203753 GCF_008692095.1 Etheostoma spectabile
CTCGGAGGAGGGGCGGGACTGTTGAGCTTTATTATAAGTTTATAAAGTCCAATGTCCAAAATGTCCATATCTCAATTACTTTTCAAGTCAGTGACCAATGAACTTCAAAACGGGCGTGGCTCTGGACATAAATTAACACAAATCAGCAATCGTATGGCCAATCATCACAAAACACAAAAGGTATGTTCAGATAAGGGCCCCAGATATACCCAGACAGTTTTATATATAAACACCACTAGGGGGCGTTACACTACGCTAGGTGAGTGGCATAACACACATTTTACTATAAATCACATGTTAATATTCCAATCATCACAAATCTCTCAAGATATGTCCTCATAAGTACCCAAACCATGCAGTGAAAGTTTAATTCAAATTGAACACCCGGGGGCGCTATAAACGCCAATAAACTGCAGGTAATATTGCGCAAATCAGGCTATAAATGACAAAAAAAAAATTCCAGGAAATGTCTCCATAATGACCTCACACATACGTACACAGCAAGTCTTATTCAAATTGACCACTAGGGGGTGCTTTAAATGCACAATGACTGGACGTGGAATGACGCAAATCAAGGTTTGAGCTTGGAATTGCAGCTTGAGGATTTATTAGCAATTGTTTTTGGTTTGTAAATCTGCTTTTCTCAAATCACCGTGAGCTACATATCCCACTGAATTGAAAACAAATGTTTTTGACAAATTAGTTGTAGGCATTTTAAACAAAGTGAACCTTTTGTCTAAGCGTTACAAAGCTTGCAGGATACAATTTATAACAACTTTGGAGCACATGTGTGAAATTACTTTGAAGATATTGGGGAAAAAACAAGCAAATTGCCGCTTGCGGTTATATTTTGATAATTTTGGGGCATTTTAGCCTTTAATCAATAGGACAGCTAGAGAGGAAAGGGGGAGAGAGATGGGGAAGACACGCAACAAAGGACCACAGGTCGTAATCAAACCCTGGGCTGCTGCGGTAAGGACTGAGCCTTAATACATGGGGCCCACGCTCTACCAGGTGACCTACCAAGGCACCCCAGGTGGGTACTTTCTGTGGCTCCTATTGATCTTCCTTCTCAAAAGATGGCAGCAACATCATGAAACCAACAGACAACTAGTTGAACTCTGCACTAACCACATTTTCCGTCTCGGAGGACTTGCCCCGTGCTGCAGGCCTCGGTTCCATTTGGTGCCCTGGGCGGTTTCTGGGCCACCTCGTACTCCGTCCCAAAGAACTGGATGTAAAACTGCTGTTTGTTGATGGACTTCCTGAGCGTCCGCATGGTGCTCTGCAGCTTCTGCTTCATCCTTTCCCGCACACAGTCCACATTACATGTGTCTGAGGCAAAAACAAAAAAATTAAATCTTTTCTTTCTGAATGCTTTGCTTGTTCATGCACATCATATTGTATTCTGTATATGGTTTGGAACCTCAAGAGACTTTCCGTAGCAATTGTTGATTTGGCATTTCCAGTTTGCATGCAAGGTATGCATGCATTCTTTGTAAATTCTATTTGCAATGTATGAATTTTTACTATTTCATGTATATTTCATGTATATTGTATGTATGTATATTGTATCCTAGTATTTTATTTATATTTATAGTCTGTGCTGTGTGACTGATTTTGCTGCTGTAACACCATAATTTACCATTTTTTTAATACATATCTATCTATCTATCTATCTATCTATCTATCTATCTATCTATCTATCTATCTATCTATCTATCTATTCCAGCTGGAGTTTGACAAAGCAGGTAAGGCAGCTCTCACCTGAAGCTTCTTCCTCCTTCATCTCCATCTCAAACTCAGCTGTGATGTGGGAAACCTCTTTGGAAGGAGATTTGCGTCCCCGTCGGCGCTTCTTAGACGAGTCGCACTTGAGGTTGACAAAAGTTACCTGGCAGTCGTCGGTGCAGGGGAACTGTCCTACTTCCAGGGTAAAATACAGAGGTGAAGAATGGGGAGGAGGAGAGGAAAAGTTATGAGGTAGAAGATTATAATGTGTTAAAAGATAAATACAGACTTTCAGTTGAAATATAGATTATAAGTGCTAGTGTCTTCCTAAACACTTGCTGATCCATTACAATGTCTTCACCTTGCAGGTTCTGCTTGGATGAATCTCTGTGTTTCTCCTTGTTGCGGGGCTTTAGGTGACACTTGGCGTCTTTGATCTTGAACCTGGCCTTCTGTTTGATGGGGGGGGCCAGTGTGTCTTTATTTATTCACAGCGGAGAAAAACACAACACTGTTAATCATGATAGAAACCACAGGTGTGTAAAGAGTACATTAACTGTGCACCTGTTTTTTTTTTTAAAGTAACTTTATTTAATGTATGTTCCAAATATATAACACTATTAACTAATTGAAAGTGGATAGTGTTCATTTTTTCCTAAAACTTAACCGTCAGCACTTAGGCTGGTTTGGAAAGCAATCGTTCTTCTACTTATTGGTAATGAAGCTGAATGTGTCAATCGTTAATCCATCACTTTTAACTATTTAAACTATTAAGTCAGTAGTTTTAGCTAACTATTTAAACTGTTAAGTTAGTATTTTTAGCTAACAATTTCAACAGTTTAGTCAGAAGTTTTAGCTAACTATTTAAACAGTTTAGTCAGAAGTTTTAGCTAACTATTTAAACAGTTTAGTTAGTAGTTTTAACTAACTATTTAAACATTTTAGTCAGTAGGTTTAGTTAACAATTTAAACTGTTTAGTTAGTAGTTTTAGCTAACTATTTAAACAGTTTAATCAGTAGCTTTAACTAACTATTTAAACAGTTTAGTCAGTAGTTTTAGCTATTTAAATTGTTTAGTCAGTAGTTTTAGCTAACTATTTAAACTGTGTAGTTAGTAGCTTTAGCTAACTATTTAACAGTTTAGTCAGTAGTTTTTAGCTACTATTTAAACAGTTTGTTAGTAGTTTTAGCTAACTATTTAAACAGTTTTAGTCAGTAGCTTTAACTAACTATTTAAACAGTTTGTTAGTAGTTTTAGCTAACTATTTAAACAGTTTAGTCAGTAGTTTAGCTAACTATTTAAACAGTTTAGTTAGTAGTTTTAGCTAACTATTTAACGTTTAGTCAGTAGCTTTACTAACTATTTAAACAGTTTAGTTATAGTTTTAGCTAACTATTAACAGTTTAGTCGTAGCTTTAACTACTATTTAAACAGTTTTAGTAGTAGTTTTAGCTAACTATTAAACAGTTTAGTCTGTAGCTTTAACTAACTATTTAAACAGTTTAGTCAGTAGCTTTACCTAACTATAAAAAGTTTAGTCAGTAGTTTTGCTATTAAAATTGTTTAGTCAGTAGTTTTAGCTAACTATTTACTCTGTTTAGTTAGTAGCTTTAGCTAACTATTTTAACAGTTTAGTCAGTAGTTTTAGCTACTATTTAAATTGTTTGTCATAGTTTTAGCTAACTATTTAAACAGTTTAGTCTAGTCTTTAACTAACTATTTAAACAGTTTAGTTAGTATTTTTAGCTAACTATTTAAACTGTTTAGTTAGTAGCTTTAGCTAACATTTTACAGTTTTTCAGTAGTTTTAGCTAACTATTTAAATTGTTTAGTCAGTAGTTTTAGCTAACTATTTAAACAGTTTAGTCAGTAGCTGTAACTACATTTAAACAGTTTAGTTAGTAGTTTTAGCTAACTATTTAAACAGTTTAGTCGTAGTTTTAGCTAACTATTTAAACAGTTTAGTTAGTAGTTTTAGCTAACTATTTAAACAGTTTAGTCAGTAGCTTTAACTAACTATTTAAACAGTTTAGTTAGTAGTTTTAGCTAACTATTTAAACAGTTTAGTCAGTAGCTTTAACTAAATATTTAAACAGTTTAGTTAGTAGTTTTAGCTAACTATTTAAACAGTTTGTCTGTAGTTTTAACTAACTATTTAAACAGTTTAGTCAGTAGCTTTAACAACTATTTAAACAGTTTAGTCAGTAGTTTTAGCTATTTAAATTGTTTAGTCAGTGTTTTAGCTAACTATTTAAACAGTTTAGTCAGTAGCTTAACTAACTATTTAAACAGTTTAGTTAGTAGCTTTAGCTAACTATTTTAACGTTTAGTCAGTAGTTTTAGTAACTATTTAAACTTTAGTTGTAGTTTTACTACTATTTAAACTGTTTAGTAGAGCTTTTAACTATTAAACTGTTTGTGTTAGTAGTTTTAGCTAACTATTTAACTGTTTAGTCTGTAGCTTTAACTACTATTTAAACAGTTTAGTTAGTAGTTTTAGCTAACTATTTAACGTTTAGTCAGTAGCTTTAACTAACTATTTAAACAGTTTAGTCAGTAGCTTTAACTAACTATTTAAACAGTTTAGTCAGTAGTTTTAGCTATTTAAATTGTTTAGTCGTAGTTTTAGCTACTATTTAAACTGTTTAGTCAGTAGCTTTAACTAACTATTTAAACAGTTTAGTCAGTATTTTTAGCTATTTAAATTGTTTAGTCAGTAGCTTCAGCTAACTATTTTAACTGTTTAGCCAGTAGCTTCAGCTAACTATTTTAACTGTTTAGCCACTAGCTTTAGCTAACTATTTTAACTGTTTAGCCAGTAGCTTTAGCTATTTAAACAGTTTAAGCATGCAATTCTTATGGCTTACCATTTCAGCCGATAATGCACTACTTTTAGCTATCAGTTTAAAAGTCCTGTGTGCAGCTGTTACAAATGACATATTCTTTTAATCAAAACATAATTTCTGTTTTTTTCACATTAGTTGAGCTGCTCATTAATCTTTCCAAGTACCCAGGGGTACAAGTGTCTGGTTGGTAATCACTGTACTAAGTTATTAATAATCTGATGCTTAAGATAAGAAAGTGCCATCATACGTGTTAGTAACAGTTTTCCTCAAGGCTACTGTACCGGCACATGTAGGTAACGCAGTGGTGGCATTCCTCTTCTGAGGAGCTTTACCAGGCTGGACAGGCACTCCACAGCTCAGTGTGTAGCTGTTCTCTGAGTCTGTAAGGAAAAACACACACACACACACACACACACACACACACACACACACACACACACACACACCTTAGTCTACAGTGAGAATAGAGATATCAGACATGAGAGGTTAGGAAGTTTTTAGTTTAAGTTTTTAGGTTAGTATGGAAGCATGTGTGTTTCACTTGGCGGTGGGCACACACACACACACACACACACACACACACATACACACACTCAAAGACGCATTTCAAGTAAGAAATGAGCGATGAAGCCTTTGGAGGTCATAAAAGCGTGAGGATTAAATAAGAGCCCCGGCTGCATTAAGCCACAGGAATTTACATGGCTCTTTCCCCACGAAAATTAAGCGGCACTCCAAAAAGACAGAAAACAAATATTTCACTTCATGCCTGAGAGCTATCCATCACTCTCACACCATGGCGGCCAAGTTTAATGGAGCGAAGGCCTCGCTCTGGAAAAAAAGGCATGATGAAAGATTGTAATCGATTTACAGATGTGTGTTAAGTACTATCGCGGGAGGACAGACCTGGGTGCCAGCCAAAGTGCTGGGACGGTAGAAGCCAAGAGAACTTTGCAGAGTGAAAAATGCATCATTCTGAGTGGGGAGCCCCTTGAGGATCAACCAATAAAGAGCGTGAGCCCCTTTGTCAAGCATCAGTTGCACCGAGAGGAAAGGATGGTACAGAAAGCTGTGACAAGGAGCTGTCACCACCAGAGGGAAGCAGCATGTTCAACATGGCCACTGAAACTATACATCCGGCAGTAAAGCTTATTTTAGAGTGGTTTAGTTCATTTCATTTGCTGGGTCACCAACTGTGACGTTAAATAAGCAGTGCCACAGAGAAAATGTTTTCCCATTTGTCCTCTCATTTGTTTTTGGTCTGTAATGATCTTCTTTACACCCAGACCACTCCCAGACAAAACACAAATTGACACACCCATCCCCAAACGAAAATGAATTACCATGAAACACAGAAAAAAAGGGCTCAACCACCATTTAATAATTACGGTAATAACACCTTCATAGTCCCTCTGCAGTACTGTATGTATGAAGCCAGCCATAAAAAAGAACTTGAAAAAAATAAGCTCACATTTACAATGACTGTTAACAGGTTTGTTCACCATCTTGGGTTAATTATCAGTAAACACAAAGTGCAGCTGAGGCTGATGGGGATGTCATTAGTTTTGCAGTTATTTTGGTCGTAAACCAAAGTATTAGACAACTTTGACCTGATGATGATGCTAGATAAAAGCCAGGGGATCAAATGTATTTGTCCTCCGGGAACCATGAATTTCTGTACCATATTTAATCACAACAACAACCACAAGTTGTTGAGATATTTCATAAACAACCATAAAATTAGCCTATATACTGTATATTTTATCATATCATATCAATCAACCTCATAGTGGGACTAGAAGAAGGAGCCAGGGATCACTAAAGTCCACAGGATTCATTGTAGGAACCATGAATCCCTGATTCATCAACTCAAAAATGCAGTTGTTAAGATTCAATTTATCTAAGGCTATGTTTGGTATTCTTCCTCGACTTATTAACCTAAATAGTTATTCAAACATCAACATTAAAACTCCTTGTATTGTTGTCTCAGCACTAATAATAATAATAATACATTTTATTTAACAGCGCCTTTCTAACACTCAAGGCGCTTTACCGAGCATAAACAGAGATATAGGAAAACATAAAAGTGGCTAGTAGTCACACACAACAACAGATAAACCAGAAAACAACACCAATTCACACCTTCCTACACAACGACAACCAAACAAACAGGAACAGTGTTTTACAGATAAGCGAGCTGGAACAGATGGGTTTTAGTCTAGTTTTGAACAGAGGGAGAGAGTTGATGTGCGGAGGTGGCGTGGAGTGAGTTCCAGAGCTGGGGAGCGAGCGGCTGAAGGTTCTGCTCCCACGGTGAGGTCGAGCATGGGGGACAGTGAGGTGGAGGGAGGAGGAGATCTGAGGGAGCGGGAGGGGCGGCAAGTGTAGGAGTTCGATAGATATGGAGGGCAAGGTTTAGGATGGCTTTGAAAGTAGGAGAGGATTTTAAATTGTATCTGAATTGAAGGGACCAATGGAGCTGCTGAGAACTGGGGTATTATGAGAATGAGGGGGTTCTGGTGATGACACGAGCTGCAGTTCTGAGAAGTTGAAGTTATGGAGGGATTTTTGAGGAAGCCAAAAAGGAGAGAGTTACGTAGTCAGGCGGGAGGTGAGCGAGCTGGATAAGGATGGAGGCAGTGTGAGTGGTAGGGACGGAGGAGGCGGTTTGTTGCGTAGGGGAAGTATGCAGACCGGCAGATATTATTATGTGTGACTGAAAGGAGAGGGAGGAATCGAGGATGACGCCCGACTCTTGACCTGAGGGAAGGGAGACCAAGGAGTTGTCGATTGGTAGGAGAAAACTATTGATTTTGGATAGGGTGGACTTGGTGGCTACGAGGAGGAGTTCGGTTTATCACTGTTTAGTTTAAGGAAGTTTGCGGTGAACCAGTCTTTTATTTCAAGTAAGCAGTTAGAGGGACAAGGGGGGGAGCGAGGAGGTGGTTTGCTGGATAAATAGAGCTGGGTGTCGTCTGCGTAACAATGAAAATGAATGTTGAATTTGCGGAAGATATTGCCAAGGGGAAGTAGGTAGGTGATGAAAAGGAGGGGGCCAAGAACTGAACCTTGAGGGACGCCAGAACTAGCACTAATACGTTAGGGTTCATACTGTAAATCTGTAAATACCCAGCATATGGAAAATAGGCAAGCTGTGTAAGCATGTGTGTGTGTGTGTGTGTGTGTTTGTATTTACCTGCAAGGAAGAGGGCGTTGGATGGGCAGGAGAGTGAGCAGACCTCTGCTCCTCCACTCTTGTTGCACATCAGCTGGGCTCGGGGTGCTGGCTTCCCATTAGGCAGACACTTCACCGCCTCTGAGGAACACACATAGTCACATCACCATGACAACCACCTGGACACACACGGACACACACGGAGACACACACACACACACACACACACACT
>NC_045755.1:1203763-1211027 GCF_008692095.1 Etheostoma spectabile
CACACACACACACACACACACACACAGAGATGGTGCTTACCAATGCAATCTTTTTTGTTCCAGTGGAGTTTCTGTCCAGGTGGACACACACACTCGTAGCCTCCCTGGGTATTTATGCAGCCGTTCTCACAGCTCCCGTTACTGATGCTGCACTCATCAATGTCTGAGACACAACCACAGACAGTGTTATAGCCATAAAACATTATAATTACAACTATAAGACATATAAAGGTGGACAATTGATGTGATTCTATAGTCCTTTACAAACAAACATCCCCATACCTTTACATTACAAGTAAGTGGACTGTATTTATATAGGCCTTAACAACTACTCAAAGCAATTTCACATAGTACAACTCTGGGTTCAGTGTCTTGCCCAAGGACATTTCAGAGATCGAACCACCAACCTCACGATTGGTAGGCATCTACTCTATCACCTGAGCCGCAGTATACCATGTTAGCTGTTCAAAATCTGACATGACAGTGTTCGGCGCAAGCACTCAAGTGAAACTTTTTCTTAATTGTCATGTTATAAAAATGTGAAATAATGAATACATAACGTAATGTCAGCATCGGATTAAATTTTTCAGAAAAGGTTTTAATAAACGCATACTTATGGCTTTCAAATAAACTTTTTCAATTTTGTTGACAGCAAAAGTTGTGACAGCTGTGATTGTGCTCACGTTTCACCTTTCAATCAGTGATGTCAGTCAGTGGAACAGCAGGACAGTCAGAACTGTACTGAGCTACAGGTGTGTGACACACACACACACATACACACACACACACACATACACACACACACACACACTCACTCAGGGAGAAGTTATTCAGAGGAACTGGGGTGTGAGGGAGCTTTCAGCAGCAGCCGTCTGCACACGCTCAGTGACCCCTCACCTTCACACCCTGAAAAGCATTTCCCTTTCAGACGCATGCATGCACACCAACACGCACATTTGATCCACTCTGTCACACACACACACATACACACACATGCACACACACTTTGGCTGTGTCAAACAGCTAGTTCCAGGCCCGTTTGCGAGTTCAGGTGTTTTTCTCATGCTCTCACCTCCACAGTGAGTGAGGCCGTACAAGATGTATCCTTTTTTGCACAGGCACTCAAAGCTGCCAGGGTAGTTGATGCAGGTGTGGTCACAGGTTCTCTCAAAGGAGCATTCGTCAATGTCTGAGGGAGACCAAAGAGAGACAAAACTACTGAGAAATACTGGAGACAGTGACTGCAAGACACATTATGATCCGTGACTAATCAAATTCGCTGTTTCTGTGGGGTTCTTATTCACATCAATACAGGGCTGCCCTCTTGCAGCCAGCATCCAGTGGCCATTAAAAAACCTTTTAAAGGGAAACACCCCTGATATTTCACATAAATACCATCATGGTTAGTACAACTCATCCTAAGAACACTTGTTTACTCTTGTGTGTATTGTATCTTTTGTGGCTGAAATAATAAATAAACCCAGATTTACCCCAAATGTAGTAACAAATGTAACAGTAAGCCTGTGTTTGTGTTTGTGAAATGTCTGATCTACTGTAGCACTTAAAAAAAAACGAAAGTGACAGTCTGGCAAATACAAGTCAAGGTTTTAGTAATTGAGTAGATATGGATCAAAACATATCAGGGATTCTGCATCAGTTCAGAAAATTCTTACATACCACGTTTATCATGATGTGTGCCCTTTAAATCAGTCAAATGAGAAAACACGGGTTTTGTTCCATTGCATCGATGGAAGCAAAGGTCAGCGGGATGAGTGGTTCACAGATATTGCAATGTTAATGACTCATTTATGGACTAAAGAGGCCATCCCATTAATCACAGTGGACAGTAGGGTAAACAAACACGAGTTCCACACTAAACTAGGACAAGAGCTCGTTCTAATAAACCATTCCGGAAAAACTCCACTGGACCAACGTTGAGACGGCTCACACTCACTGTTGCGTCAATCTGTGTGTGTGTGTGTGTGTGTGTGTGCGCACGCCTGCCTGCGCATGTGTTTATGTATACATGTCCAGCACCAAGTATTATTAACCTATCAGGAATGGAGGCCAGCGTTTCAAGCTCACCTGGTTTATTTCAGGCTGTTCCGCGCAGCTTTACAGGGGCTAAAAATACGACATGTTATAATGGAGTTTGTCATGTGGAGGAAGTTGTTAAGGCCTGGATGTTGGCTCCGTAAATATTCCAGGCAACTGTTCATGTGAGGGGTTAGGAATAACCTGCCTGTTTGGAGCTAGCTCACAAGCAGGGTTTACACAAACTTATCCGGGAACATATATAAAATAAACGTTGTTTCTGGTTTGGCTGAGGTGTTTTGACGGTGTTTGCTGACATTTATCTAACTGCTCTCTCTATTGCTCTGCCTTTCTAAACTTTTAGAATGGAAGAAATAACTTATGCAACTATGGCAAATTAATCTTTCTGCTTTGGTTTCGTAGCCAGTTCTGGCAAAGACTCTAACACTGGCATGTAGTGTCTCACCAGGAGCTATTTTCTCTGGAAAAGCTCGACGGCACAGAAAGAACTGCCATATTAAACATAATATTTCATTTGAAGGTCATGTTGAAGCTGAACAGTCTGGCTATCTCACCTGATGGGATAAACCTGGCATGGTACAGTGGCAAAGGTGTGTCAGAAACACGCACTGGCGCAATGTGGCTACCAACACCCAACAGCACATTAAAGAATCCGAACGCACCGCCAAAGCGTACACGCTTGGTGGTTTTGGGCCTGGGACTGAAGCACCTCGGGGTTTTGATGTTAATACACATCATTTAATGTTTATCTGCTCTCCCGTCTCGCTTGCTGAAACTTGAAACCAGGAATCTACTTTTGGTCGTACAAACATAACCGCTGATTGCCAGGAGGCTTTGCATGTACACTACACACCCAGCTGCAACACACTAGATGATATGACTGTGCAGGCTTGACCTTATCTCACTGAATGTATTTACAATGAACAATGGATTTACACACATTCAAATTATTTGTCTCCTGTGAGTCCAGTCGGTCCACTTGGACGTTAGCCTGGCGTATAACACAAGGACTGCACAAACCTGATGGACAGTGTATATTTCCTCTAGACTCATATACTGTGGGACCAGTGTATGCCTAGATCCCTGGAGATCTAATTGGTTTTCTCATCTGACTCTCGCACAGACGCAAACTTGCTCTGAAGATCCAGCTACCCATTCACATAAATATTTCCCTGCCCTGATGCTTTTATCCAAGATAGGGACTTTTTATGTGTGAATGAACTAATTCACCAGTCCAGCAGATGGCATCAAACAAAAGTGTTTAATAGCAAGATGGCAGGGTTGCTATATTATGGCATGGTTTATGCAGTGTTTTACTGCATATATCATGCAGTGATACTATCCTTAAAAAAGACATCAAAATTAAAGGTGCTGTGTGTAGTAGAAACTACGGTGGCCTTCAGGTAACCTAAAAATGTGAAAGGCCTCTCTAGAGCCGGTGTTTGTCCATTCTTGGACACTGTAGGAACATGGTGTTGCAACATGGCGGGCTCCGTGGAAGAAGACCCGCTTTCTATACAGATATGAAGGGCTCATTGACAGAAACGGAAACACGGTTATTGTTTCAGGTGATAATACACAAGTGACAGAACTCTGATTCACAATTGTCAGATTGACAGCACTCTAGTCTATAGGTTTTGGGATGGGCAATCATATTTTAAGGGGGCTAAGAGCCTGTAACCCAATCTAGCTAAATATTCCCCACTGCTGGGTCATAAAACAATAAGTCTTTAAGTTATGGCAGGTGAAACCACAGGGACTCAACATTCAATGTGTATCTAGACCTGAGTGCTGGGTGATACCCTGAGCCTGATAGCAGCACTGATGACACAGAGAGAATCGTAGTGATTGACAGCCGCAGTCACTGACCTTCGCATGTCCGTTCATCAGTGAGCAGTTTGTGTCCTTTCTGGCAACTGCATTCGAAGGATCCCACTGTGTTCCGGCAGAAGTGATCGCAGCCTCCGTTGTTCTCCTGGCATTCGTCGATGTCTGGGTTGAGAAGTTAAAAGAATGGAAAGCAGAAGTTAATGTCAAAGCTCAACCCATGATTTGGACGTTGACCTGAGTCCGACTGATTCACATTGCAGCTTTGTTTGGCGTGGAAATGCGGCCTTAGGCGCCAATTTCTAAAAAAAAGTTCCCATTTCTACTATGTAAGTGACCCAATTTAAAGATATATTCATCTATTTAATCCACTTCTGTTGTCTTATAATAGACTTCGCTGACTCTACTCTTCGTTTTTTATTTTCATTGTCTTTTTCCAAATAAGGTGCAGTGTTTCATCATGGTGTGTGTACTAGAGGGGTAGTGCTTGTTTAACAGGGCTCCAGCAGGCAGCGTGGATCAGTCCTTGGAAGTTTAGCTTGGGGCTTTTTCACAGGGATCCCACTGTCTTATTTCATGATACGCTAGTTACCTGGAACTAATGGAGTCTAGCTGCTCGGAGAGAGGAAGAGGAAAGACAGAGACTTTTCATGCTCCTTACCTTTGGAGGGTGGGTGTTGGCCAATGAAAAAGGTGAGTGTCACCTATTAATGTCTGCTGTTAACAATGCCGTTACTGAATGTATCTGCAAAAACTAAAGATTTTTGGCAACCAAATGATTAATATAAGAGAACACCTTCTAGGAGACAGGTTAGCTTTTTTCATCATTTGAGTTTAATGATCAGACAAAGAAGATTGACTTTATGTCCCAATTAAAAGTTAGGAAAAGGTCAAAAGTGAAGGATGAAGAAACTCGTAAAGATTCAGGGAAGCGTCATTAAAAGCCCATGACAACAGGTTTTACACCCTAAACCTGCCTGTGGATCTACGAACTAAGTGAAAACAAAGACATGTGGTCCCTTAGTGAAACAAACACACACACACAGGTCTGAGGTCCAGAGAGAGATAGTCTGCTAGATCCCTGTGGATTCAAACCTGGATACCTGAGCTCTAGTCCAGGTGTGCTGCAGCCATCCAGAGGCACAGATACTAAGATAATAATAAGGCAAAGGCAATCGCCCCGAGGAAGCATGTACAATGCCAACCGCAAACCTGCTGGAAGATCTGGCTTCTCAAACTCCAATTTGACTCATTCCCTCGCCTCATGCAGCCTACAGTGCCCTCAGATGAACCCAAACTCCAAAATCACGTCTGTCTATGTCTATGGCATTTTCTTATGAACACATTTTACGAGTCCTTATCGCTCATTTAGGAACTGTACTCTCTCCAGATCATGGAAGTTTTTGTCATCATCTTTTAGACAACATATTCAGAATTGAAGAAGGGCAAGCAGAAAAGATCAAGCTGGAAAGATTTGGAAAGTGAACTGGCTGAGGGTGGAGGAGGGGAGCAGGAGCAAAGGAGTAGTAAGAGGGGACAATAGTCTGACAGATTACACTGGCTAAGCCCTTTTTGATTGGTGCTCTAAGTGATGAAAACTGGGAGGGATTAACACCTAAGCCCTTGAGCCGGGAATAAGTCCGGCAAGACACCACGGAGCGAGGGAGAGGATGGAGATGAGACAAGACGGAGAAGAAGAGGGAGGAAAGTGGGGAGAGAAATGAGACGAGAGAGAGAAAGTATAGGTTCAGGGGAAGGGAGAGAAGTGAATTAAAGGAAGGTCTTTTATTTTCCTCAACTTTCAGCGTTTCTTAGCAACACTAAAACACATTTCACTCTGAAACCCTTTAACTTTTTTTGCACTTTGGCAATCGATACTGGCACGGCAACAAAACAACCCAGGCCCATGATTGGACAATCACTGTTTGGGAGAGGTTCAGCATAGGAGAGCACTGATGCTTCTGCAGAACTTTTCGTCGTAGCCTACTTAAGGTTTATACTTGTGCGTTGGTGTCTGCGTCGGTCTAGCGTATCTCTTTAAGAGAATAGCGGGGCCACCATGTGTGGAAGTGTGGGGAGTGTGTGGTAGAGCGAGTGAGAGAGTTTCTCCCCTGTGTTTTCTGATCACGGTGGGAAATCTGTAGCAGGACAAGTTGACCCTCTCCTTGATTTCATGTTGTTTATGGAAAAGGAGAATAATAATGACTAGGGGGAACTGCAATGCTACCAAGACACGGCCAAGTGGACCAATCACAGTTGTTGTTTTAAAGTAGGGTCCGTATGTACACGTACCTACGTACATGCCTACGTAGGCGTCAATTTAACGCAGGAGCACATATTGGCCTTTAGTATGCAAGTGTGTAGCTTGATCAATTCAGACCCAGCAATTATCAGGGTCAAGAGAAGGTGGCAAGAGCACAGAGTGGTCCAGTTAACACACACACACACACACACACACACACTTGAATGGCTCTCAGTGTAGCGTGATAGGAGCCCTTATAAAACAGCCAGTAACTAAGCCACTGTGTTTTTCCGTCAGGGTAGACTCTGGCCTCCCTCGCCTGATCCTTTCACTCTGTATCCTCAGGGAGCTTCTGCTGAATGAACTCTTCATCTAAATATGGAGCCGAGGCAGGAATCCACAGCGAGCTGGCTGTGCGCCGTGGCAAAAATGTAGTAAACTGTATGTCCCGCTGTGCCCTGTCAGCGGCCTTTTAATGGGATTGTCACTCCATCTGGCTTGGCTAAAACGGATTTCCCCGTGGCTGGCAGGAAGAAAAACAAAGCTTTTTTTTTTTTTTTTTAAGGAGAGCACGACAGGTAAGGGCATTCAAGTACACTATAACATCCCAAAATGTGATGTCATACCAGGAAAGGAGCATTTAGATTGAATAGCTCCTCCTGATTTCTCTCTTCCAGTTACCTCCTCTTGACTTTTAAACCCCTTTGATTCCACTTTGTCCTTCCTCCTGCCTGACTCTCTTTTGTTACTCCTTGTCTAACCTGCAGCAACGTCTGCCAAAGGATTCAAATCAATCATGGCGGTGTTCCTGTTCTTTTGGTTGACATGCTGACAGTAGCTGGTGGGGCTGATCTCTATCTGTGAGACAGCAGGAGCGATGGATGCCTTTCTCCTTTCAGGTTACACTGTACACTTGCCAACCCTGAGACTACAAAAGGAAAAAGATTTCTTTTCAAGACCAGGACAATTTGAGTTTATCTTTTCCTTCATCTTGTGAAGTGCAATGAATTAGATAACAAACATATGGCACAAAAAACACAGAAAGAAACGCTTCAGGAGTTGAGGAAATGTGGATTCTCAAATCAGGCATGTTGGCAAGTAAGACACGCACACACACACACACACACACACACACACACA
>NC_045755.1:1211037-1214148 GCF_008692095.1 Etheostoma spectabile
ACACACACACACACACACACACACACACACCACAACATTCCCCCTCTGCCCACGTCGTCTCTGCTCTAATGCCTGTGTAAAAACAGTGGATACCACCCCGGGTCTACCTAACACAGACAGACACAGCTTCACAATTATTCTGGCAGCCACAAACACTGGCAGAACCCACCGCATCTACCCACACTTAATGGCCACTCTGGGGATGGCTGAGCCTCATAACGGGGTATGTAATTGCCTTTAATGGAGCTTAAATAAGCTTTGAGCTTAAATAAATACATTAAGCCTCCGCACATCTTGAAATGATAAAACGTTTGGAGAGAAGAGAGAGAGAGGACAGATGAAGGCATGGGGCATGGGGAAAGAAGGGGCAGTGCTGAGAACTTCTGGTGTTTAACCTCCATCACAAGGGCTTCCGTCAAACTTTACCACTGTTACCATCTCAGTTCTGCGTGTTTACATGCTATTATTTGCCCTTTAGCACTAAGTACATTTACATTTCTGCCTTTACCAGACACTTTTGTCCAAAGCGGCGCACGAATGAGGTGCCATCCAAGTTACAGTGGGCCGAGGAGAAGCCTCGAGAATAAGTGCCTCTACACTCAGTCCTTTGTTCCACCTGACACATGTGCTGGTTGCAGGTGTAACTGATGTTGATGGGAACGTCATTAACTACAGGTCATACATTCATTCTGATGATGGCACTAGATTGGGTGTCAGTGTGCCAATCCATCGAGTTGATTTTACTGGATAATTGAGGAAAAGTCACGGAATCACCAAAGTCATAAGGATTTAACATCTGAAATACCGCAAATAAATTTTATGGGAAACCATCCTATAGTTGAGATTTAAAAAAGACATGCATCCAGCCAAATTTCCTAAAAGACTAACATGGCTAAACATGTAGAAATGCTACAATGTCTTCATCTGTTTAAGAGCAGGAGGAGACACAGTGAATATGATCTGTGTTCATATGATCTGTGTTCATATGAATGGGCACCTTAATGTCATCTTGCACAAACATCTGGGGTGCCGGAAGCCGTCTTGCCTGAGCTGTTTCTTAATGAGGACGCTCCAAAGTAACTTTTTTATTTTTTAATTAGCGCTTTATATGGGGCTGCACATGGACAGCACTGAGAAGCAAAAAACATTAAAAAATAAAGGTTGACTCACATAGAGAATTGTACAATCAATGCATAGTGGTGTTGTTATGTCTCTTACTCTGATGTTTTCTCCACAAAAGCCCAACTCTTTCCATCTGGCTGTCTACACATCCACACACCCATGTTTGTGGCACTATCTTTGTGGGGACCTGTCACTGACATAATTCCTTCTCTAACCCCTTCTCCTAACCTTAGCCATCACAACTAAATGCCTAACCTTAACCCTTACCCTCACCCATAACCTAATTCTAACCCTAATCCTAAAACCAAGTCTTAACCCTCAACAGCCCTTTAAACCCGTGGGGTCCAGCATTTTTCCCCCACAAAGCTGTCGGAACCCCACAAGTATACCGGACTCCCGGTTTTTGGACCCCACGAATATAGTTAAACAAGACCACACACACACACACACAGAGTCTCCTGCCAATCCATCTTTGACATTTTCTCTAGATGATCAATATCTTGCTCCGGCCTTCAATCAATAGTTTCATCCTTTGCTACAAGCTCTCTGAACATCACACGGTTTTACCAGACCATTTCAAATCTCTTGTCGACAGACTGCTACTGCATGTGACACCCAGTTGTCCCTACTTTTTAGGGCCTTGGTTTTTAACATTGCCAAGAATAGGAGCAATTTAATGACCAAAATAAAGAAATAAAAATACTGGCAATGCCAATGGTTTACTTCCAATTGAACAGAGCTCATTAAAGTTGTGGGACTATAAAATGGAAGAAAAAAAATGTTACTAGGAAATGATTTAAGAACATTTAACATCATTGATTTAACATCATTAACCTTGTTAAAGGACATTTGTTAAACATAGGATTATATTGTATTAACCGTGTTACCCTTATTTCAGTTAATAAAACACACAAAAATTAATCTGACCACATTTATAGGTCCCAAAAATGACAAACAAACAAAGTTTGTAACAGTAAGTCTCACAGACTCAGCCCAAATTTTGTGCAAATCTGAAAAGAATTTACAGAAAATTGGTAAAGAAAATGCAAACAAATGCACATTTTCATTCTCTACTGTCAAACTTTTTTCAATGTTGTACCCCTTTGAATTGCTTTTTATAAGCCAAGAACCCCCTGGAAACATTTAAATGCTACATTTCAAAAGTTTAGAACCCATCACCTAATTAATTCATTATTTTAGTATGATTATTTTAGGAATTATGCATGACATATTTTTTTTAATTAGCACATTTGCAAAGATTTCACGTACCCCCTGCAGTACTCCAAAGTACCCCTAGGGGTACACGTACCCCCATTTGAGAAACACTTGGGCCAGTGCAGAAGAAAGGGAGCAATGAGATGACGTAATAAAAAGAGAGAAACCAAAAATGTTAACAAATTGATGGAAATATGACTGTTACTGTTGTGTTTATTAGTGCATTAGAGTAGATGCTTGAGTGACATTTCAGTTACATGCTTCACTTTCACTAACAAATTGAAATTGTGCAAAAGAACAGGTGGAAGGAACTTATTTCCTCATGTGACATACCCTCTGCTGTGAAGTTGTCAGCCTGTCAAAGAAAATGTAATGTTTGTCAGTATTATTAAAATGCTGGAGCAGTGGATTCACGTCAAAGTGATTAGAGCAGTCAGCTCGGGTTTTATGGCTCACCGTTACAATCTTGGAGTTCAAATTTCAAAAATTCAATCAGCTTTACTTTAAATGATTGGAAATTTCCAGTGAGCTTGTCTGTATATTCTGGCATGTTCAGCACAATATTTTTGAATCCAAAATGATAGGTCTCATACGCAACGGAATTTTAATTGAATCCACTGGTAGTTGAACAGTGAGCGTTAACATCCACCTGGGCCAAAGGAAACAAGCCTCCACCCCCTGCCTGATGCTCTGTAAGCCCCGGGGCTGTGTTTGAGAAGTCCAGTGTTTGAAATAAGAAACCCGACTCCAAAAGAGACCCTGATTCTGCTGCGA
>NC_045755.1:1214158-1215261 GCF_008692095.1 Etheostoma spectabile
CAGCTGCTGATTAAGCCCCCCCCCACCCCCCCGAGTGACCTGATTGATCAGCTCTGCAGCCTAAACCAACCACCAACAATAAGGGTGGAGTGAATGAACCCTAACTCTTCACCTCTGACCCCTGCATCTAGAGGCCGAGCACAGGGCCAGGGCGTTATGTAAGAGGCTCGCTTACTTTGTTCCCAGGAGAAAGACAGAAAGAGAAAGAAATAGAAAACAAGGTCTAAAAAACAAATCATGAATAAAACTCTTGCGTTGTCACTTAACCCTTGTGTTGTCTTCCCGTCGAGCTGCAACTTTGTGTTTTTCTGGGTTGAAATTTTCAACTTTTTCTCCACTTTTCTCCACATTTTTGTCAATTTTCTTCCTATTTTTTTGGTCACTTTTTTGACGTTTTTTCAATTGTGTTTTAGTAAAAGAAATTAACAATTTTTTCATTCTCTTTTTCCAATGTTTTTGATGTTTTTTTGTCACTTTTCCCGATTTTTTGGGGTCACTTTTTCAGCATTTAAAAAAAAGAATGTTTTTGTTAATTTCTTTCCTGCGTTTCTGTAGTTTTTGTAAACGGGTCAAATTTGACCCGAGGACAACAGGAGGGTTAAATCCCATTTGGACTTGCTTGTAGGAATGTGCTACTCATATCTCCAGAGTACGAGCTGCATAAGTGGAGAGTTTCACCAAATATAGTTTTACCAAATATTTGCAGTAAAAAGCAATTAAATGGAATACATTTGCAGAAACCCAAAACTCTACAAATAATTACAAACCAAGTACAGGGGATTCAGTTTTCTTGGAGTGCGCTGGTTTTCTTCGCAGGGTGGGACAGACATCAGGCCGGGAGGTTGCGTGTATTTATTCAAGTATTAAACCACCTCAGTGCAAGATTCTGTTCAACAACAAACAGTCCACGGGGGCATGAGGGCCAAGGGAAACTCTCAGTTCTACACCACAATAAAACAGCCAGAGATCCGGACCCGGGTGGACCGGAGAGGGCACTGCCGGCCCTGGGACGCCACTGATCTATACAACAGGGACAGCCAGGCTACTATACAAGTACAGTTATAAATATCACTGCGGTGTTACTCTATGGAACAGCTGCAGTG
>NC_045755.1:1215271-1239367 GCF_008692095.1 Etheostoma spectabile
ATCATGTACAACAATGAGCAATTTGAACATATTAAAAGGATACAAAAAGGATTTGAAGTGATAGTATTGCATAATGACTGTATGGTTCCTTAGCATCTACAGTACATTGGACAATATGATACACAAACCAGTAAAGCAGAAGGCATTTGCGTGTGATTTGATTTGACTGGTGCATCTTTCATGACATCATCTCCAAGTGGAGAATTTACCATTTGGAGAATTTCCAGGAAAGTGATTAAAACTAAAAAAGCATATAAATGGTTATGATGTGTCATTGTTACAAAGCTAATAGCTTCCTGGTAAATGGATGAAATCATGTCCCTGTCTTAGTTTGATCTGATTGTGTGTTTATGTGCTTTCAGGTCTTTTCAGGTAGAGGAAGAATGCAGGCCAGTGGGGACGTGTCTCAGGTGCCAGTACACACTGTGTACTGTACAGCAGTACTCCGACCACACGCTATCCACAGAAACACACACACACACTCCGACGAGCGTGTGGAAGTGCACTAAATACAGGCTAACATGCAACCTACATGCGTGCTAATTAACCGACAGAAACTGACTCCCACATGGATGGACACACACACACACACACACACACACACACACACACACACACACACACACACACAAACTCATCCTTCCTCCAGTGTTCCTCCACCTTCTAATCACGCATCTGGAAAGTGTTAGGAAAAACTTCTGCCTCTCTGTCTCTGTCTTTCCCATTCTCTCTCTCCTTCACCCAGTTGTCGGCACCGAGCCTGATGAAACGCCTCCTCGAGTTGGTGTGTCTGTCATCATGAGAGGCTGAACCGACTCGTCTGTCAGCGCAGATGAAAGGGTGTTTATCGGACTGGCTGGTTTTTAAACATGCCCTACATAGTTTATATTGAAATGATTATGATAGACAGGCACGACAGGGCACATCCCCTTGGCATTAAAGCAAGGTAGGAGCAGACAGGGAGAGGGAGAGGGAGAGAGAGAGAGAGAGAGAGAGAGAGAGAGAGAGAGAGAGAGGGAGAGAGAGAGTGCAGTCTGTCTCTATCAAGCAATTTAGTGGCACATTAGATGGACCACCTTGCAGCGTGGCACTTATCTTGCCGCAAACTACTATGTTCAGTAATTGCTAGCAATTATACTCCAGTCTTCGTATTACAATCCACTACCAAGACGACTGTGATTATGTGTGCCACCGGACCCGGACACACACACACACACACACGCACACGCACACACCTTTGTGTGCAGTTGCCAAGGTTACAGGAAGCCCCTGTGTCACAGGGCAGGACAAGGGGAAAGAATATGCACCTTACAGGGAGATGGGTCTGAGTTTGAATACATTGAATACATATAGTAGATTTCCCAGAGCAATGGGAACACTGGTTGTGTAATGACAACCATTGTAAGACATAATTCCATTCACCTCTCCGTAGATGGGATAGATACCGTTAAAGGCAGGGAAGAAAATGGTGAAGATGGTAATTTGGGTGTACTGACCCCTTTGAAGTAAATGGAAGACACTTCTTGTCAAGCCTTTCAGCCTTGAAGTTGTGGTTGCCACTTGTTCTCCAGCTCCACCCAACAGATCTGGATGTTTGATCATTGGTATGCTTAAGTAATCTTTTGTCATGCAGTAAACCCACACTTCTGATTTTAAAAGCTCCCCTGGGGGTTGTCACGTTACGGCCATGTTTTTCTACAGTCCTGCACATTGTGGTCTACGTCTAGCCAAACAGCAGCAGTAATGTTGCAGGGTGTCCGACACTCTATGTGTACGCATCCAGTGTTTTGTGTGAGTGTGTGCCCGGCTCATAGATACTGACCAATGTGAGCTGCCTTCTTTGTGTCCCTCCGCTCCCGTCAACACTGATCCCCACTCGGGGATTTGTAAAGCCCGGGGGGCTGATCCACAGCCAAATTAAGTGGGTGGGGCACAGCTGGACTACTCTCCTATCCATCTTCCCCACTCAGCTCACGCCCGAACCAAAGAGGGGAAACTTTTCATTTTTCTGTCAGGAACACAAATCACCAGGGGAGACAGAGTGGAAATGTTCGCACAAGCCGCTGGGCTTGAACTTGACATCATAGCGATGGTTGAGACGTTCTCCCAGGATGCAACTGCAGTGGTACATGACTGTCAGCAGACATTGCTGCAAGAAGGGTTGCTAGAGCCAAATAGTTGGCCTCTTGAACCTGGCTTTAGATTTTCAAAATGAATGAAAAACATCAGCATCAACGGTTTCAGCAAAGGCCCCGAAACGACATGGTAAATGCGCCTTTCTACCTTATTGGACAAAGCCCTTTACAATTGGTCTTTCATTCACCCATTCTCACACACATTCATACACCGATATTGGCGGAGACTGCCATGCAAGATGTGGGCAAGCCATCGGGAAAAACTTGGGGTTCAGGACTTCCAAATGCAGATAGGAGGCAGCAGCAAAACTTGCTACTATGTAAGTTAATAGGGCAATTGTGCAGCTTGTATTTACCTTCACTAAAGGGCTCGTTTAGCCACTGACAGACACAGATTAATATTCCAAGTGTCTGACAACATTATGGAAAGGATTCCTAAGGAGGTTGACCTTTCTGTAAAAGAGTAAGATCCTTTTTTAAACATAAAAAACGTGAAATTGCGTTCATTTGCGACTCATTTTAGCATTGTGAAATACACTTCATTCAAACAAAGTAAAGCTGTTTGGGGTTGACTTTACACTTTTCCAACCATCACAACTCGAGTTTTGGTTGAAATAAACACATAGTTTACCGATTTACATGTGAGAACACGTTGGCTCCATACACTCTAAAAGTATTACTTTTTTAAATTGAGTCTGGTGGGTTTAGCACTAGTGACTTCCGAGCTGCTTCTGGTTAAATAGGAAGGTATTCAAGAGGTTTTAAAAAGGTCTGTCTATGTAGGTATCCTTTCCATAATGTTGTTAGACACTTCAAATCTAAGCCTTTTAGCAGCAAAAACAGCACTTTTAGTGGACCAAACTGACTTTTTTGTGGCTGCCGGTTACAGCGTTCATGCATAATACTGGACCAATTTCATAGATTCCCATCAGTCACTTACACGCTAAAAACATATGAAAATAGGGTTGAAAACAACAAAATTACCCTTTAACCTAGGGATACAGCTGTTCACTTCTGGTTTCTAACCGAGAGTCAATGTTGGTTGAGTTTCTTTGAAAGTGAATTGTGGTCATGGTTAAAAGAAACCAATGCTGGATGTTGTTCAACCTTCTCACATGGACTTTTTTGCTCCATAAGAACGTCACCTCACTCCCAACCACTGGAGGGCTTTGTCACCTGAACGTAAACAGACTTTGTTCCATAACTTCAACAAAGTGTTTTTCATTGTAACCATGACACTCACCCAATCTCAACTAAAAACCTATTGTAACCAAACCATGAAACCTTAACCAAAGATTTCTCATAACATTAAACAGATTGTATTTATTGTATAACAATGATTTGTAAAATGACAAGAATATGTGTCCTTCTAAAGAGCACTTACAAACTCTTATTTTGTACCATAAAAAACCTACTGGACAAAAGCCAATTACACTTTAATAATGTTTTTTTTCTGGTGTATTAATATGTTAATCTAGAGCACACATGCAGCCCAGCCAGAGCTCTCTAACACATTAATTATTAGGTTGCCTTCTTGCATCAAGTGCTTCAAATTCGGATCGGACTGACATGTCCTGTCCTCTATTCGAGTTCATTTGGCGCTGAGAGTTAGAGAGAGAGAGACAGTGGCCAGCGTGGGCCTCACTGTTCAAACATTTCAAAGTTTACCGACGCGTTGTCTGCCTGCCAGCCCTGAGACAGCTCCGGCTCCAGGATTTCACACACCTACATGCCACATTCTCAAACTGACTGACACTCAAACACACACACTCCATAACACACATGGACATTCACGTGCTGAATCTGACATGCAAAACGTTGTGCTGCTGTAATTATCTCCTTAGTCTTTCATTGTCAGACCATCCTCCACAGCGCTGCGGAGGAGGGTCTGGCTTGATCACACAGCCTTCCGGGATGGGGGAAAAAATGTGCTCTGGTTTGTTAGCATCGTCTTGGGTGGACAGAGCCACCGTGCCTTTTCTAAATTGTCTCAGGAAGGAACTTGTTTTGGTGGAACATGTGTACGCTCAAAAGTAGTTTTAGTCATGCAACAGAAAACTCTGATTGGACAGATATTCTAGCTGGCTGTCTGGATTTACCCTGAGGAGCAGTTAACCATAGTCCTCAGAAATCCACCGGAGTTTAAAATGACTACTATTAAGACTACTATCTTTTTGATCATGTCTGTCACTGACCACTCCGTCTTGCCATCCACACAGAGAGCAAGACCATCAACCACCACACATGTCCACCTGGCAGCTATATTATCCTTCTTAAAGTTACTACAGGTCATTTTAACCAAGAAAAATGACTCAATATCCACTACACACCCCACTAAAGAACCCTGTCCCCTATCCCTTTTGTTGGAAAAGCATCTGATCTCTTCATGGTAGCATTAACAGGAGCGATGATTACAGCAAGCCAAATGGAGAAGCTGAAAATGGCATTTTTTGAAGAAAATACAGATCTGATTCCACAGATTCTTTTGGGGAAGGATTGATTTTCTAAGAATGTGTTCACTGCATTTACAATATACAAAACTAACTTTTGGGACTGATTGGTGCGATTGCTGTGGACAAAGTACACATGGCGATACACTGGTAAGAGCAAATGACGTCTGGCCGTGTATCCAACAAATTAAATGGGAACTGTTGGGTTTCTGTAAATAACATCACAGAGTACGGACTAGACCTGCTTTTTTATGAAAAGCGCAGTGAGATAACTGTTGTTGTGATTTGGCGCTATATAATAAAAATTGAATTGAATTGAAAACAGCTTTGAACATAAAATTGTCTTGAACATCTGACCAGTGTTTCCTTGCTGAGGAAATAAGAGCAAATATTGTACAAACATTGTTCAGTTTTCAACCTTGCATGTCTGCAGGGAACAAGGATTGTTGACTTTGTCCATTTCTCACAGTGAAATCATGTCCAATACAGATCTTGTCATAAACAGTATAACAATAACAGCAACCATCAACTCCTGGGTTGTACGTACTGTATGGGCATGTCAGTTTAGTTTCAGAACAAACTTGAAAAATGTGAACGTATCCTTTAAAATGTACCATGTGCCCTTGAATATGTTACCAAACTCTACTCACTGCTGCTTTGTCCTGCCCTGAGGAGAAGATCAGTGTTTGAACCCACAAGTCAGCCCATCGAGACTGTTTGTTTAGAGGAAAGCCAAAGCACTACAATAATATGTTTGGGACGCTCAGGCCCACGCTGCGGCAGCCTTCTCCTCGGACCACTGTCATTGACGTCACCAGCCGGCTGGCGGAGTGGCTCAGAGGCTTAATCAACAAGCGGTGGCAATGACCGCAACCAGAGCTCCAGAGTTGGAAGTGAAGCGGATGGCGGGGGTCGTGTTTTGGCTCTGGATCACTCAGATACCAGTCAGAGTGGACCAGCATTTACAGAGGGGTCAGTGACCGGCAGCTGTGCACCATCGCCCACACACAGTAGGCTTGCTGGCCTCACACACATGTCATGTCCCCACACTTTCATGTCTGTATAGTCTCGCATTGCCAGACCTCTGTGCGCAATGCTTTGGAGGAAGGAGGCTCGGGTTTACTGTCTTTAAACCAGTCACAATCGTATTGGGCGGCGCTAAATGATTGACGGAGCAATGATGCCTCTGCAAACTTGTCTTGTGGAACATGTGTACTCTGATGTGACAGATAGTGTAGCTAGCTGTCTGGATTTACCTTGCAGAGATCTGAGGAGCAAGCATAGTCCTCAGAAATAGAGAGCGTCTTTGCTAGTTGAAGACTGACACAGTTGTCAATTTCCCATCCAGCACCCACGTCCTTTAAATAGCACCTGCAGGAGGTGTGTTCAGGTGCATACTGGGCGTATTGCTATCTTGAGGCAGCAGTAAGTGATTGCGCCATTGACCAACAAAAACCGCAGCATTTCATTGTTATTTTAACAGCGCATTAGTAAAATGCACCCAGGCTCGTGCACAGCGCACACGCTACGCTTCATAAGTGCATCAGCATACAAACATATAAAAGATTAAAAATAAAAAATATTACAATTTGAAATTGTATTATAAGATCAGCTTGCGCGCGTTTCTTGTCTTGCAAATCTTGTCCAGCAAATCTGCCATCATAATAGCAATGGGGATGGGAATGGGAGAGGACACTCTGCTTGGTTGATTGCATTTTACGCCCAAAACACACCTATGATTAATGACACTAAGTACAACTCTTTTGAACCATGAGCCTGGCGAACGGACACTTTTTTCAGCCGATAAACAAGAAAAAGAGGATTTGGACCTAAATGCACCTGCGCACTTAGATCGTTAAAGTAGAGCCAATGTATTCACTGACCTTTGCAAGTTTTGCCGTCAGGCTGCAGAGTGAATCCCACCGGGCAGCTGCAGCGCACCCCTGTGGCCGTGTCTTTACATGTCCTGTCGCAGCCGCCGTTGTTGACGGCACAGGTCTCTGCGGATGGCGGGACAGAGATGGAGAAAGAGAAGAAGGGGGTTTTAACAGGTGTCCCCTGCTTCTGAAACATGAAACAAGAGATGTGATGTGGGTTGAGACAAAGCTTCATGCAGTTTTACAAATACACAAACACATTAGGATGTAATGTATCCTTGCGTTTTCTCATGTAGCTTTGTCAACACACAACAGATGAAGAAATTACGCAATTTCAATCAAAACACAAGAGTTTTCATGAGGAGAGACATCTTTATACAGAGACAAATACAGTGTGCACACACAGAAAGCCACAATCAAGATGTGTATCATTGGACGCTGTGTATCATTACAACAAGACGAAAACGCATGTTCTCATAAAGGAGGTTGAAGAAGTCTTTGGCCCAAAGGATGGTGCTGTTTCAAACAGGACAAGAAATCAGTTAACACAAATGAAAAAGGCAGGGTTAATGTAGGTAGGTAGCAAAATAAAGTTAGTGCTGTAAGTCTACAATGCACTCGGCAGAACTGGCTTATATATTTGAAAAATGAAAAATGTACGTGGCACAGATAAAGAAAGGTTTGCTGGGACTTGTGAATATTGCCTGAGCTGATCCCAAAACAAACAGCAGCTCATGGTAACTCTGGCTCACCTGCTCAGCCGCTGTTGCTTTAGCAAAGCTCAGCACACACTTTCCCAATGGGCCTCGAGAAGTGCTGAGGAGGCTGAAATATGACATTGACTCCTGTTTGTTGAAAGGGATCTAATAAAACTACACCTAATAAGGCAGTTTCAGTTAGTAACTGCTGGGCTTTTGGTGGGTTTGACTTTGACTAACTCAGTAACTCAGAGAAACTCCTACATAGTGCTACTGTGCAAAAGAGTGCATGTCTGTAGTTCTCAGGAGTATACCCCCCCACTTTGACAGCCTAATGGTTAAATGTAAAAACTAGCATCATCACAGAAATGTTCCTTAGTTCCTTCAAAGTTGAAATTTGAAATTCAAAGGCTTTTCCTGGACAACAGCAACATGTCAATTGAGGATGTTCCCTCCCTTTTGGCAGCTTTTCCCATTTAATTAAAATGCCAGCAGATTGTGTGCCTGAGAAGTAAAGAGGGAAATAGGAAAAGCCTTTTCAGGCTGCCAAACACATCCACGTCTAGAGGTCAGTGCATTAGCATAATGGCCTTTCAAAATGCAGAGTCAAAAACACATCTGAGCCAAGATGGCTGATGCTTTCTATCAAGAAACAGCGAGGTATTTGTAGATTTGTTTGTGTTTCTTCATGCAGCTCCAAACAACATCAATCTCACAGCTTCTTCTCTTAATCTCCGCTTCCTAGCTGGCATTTGTTCCTTGTTGTGTTTATCCAAAGTTCTGTGTTCATCATTTGCAATCCTTTTCAAGTCTAGTTCTCTCTGGACAAATTCTGATGCCAGATATTTCAATCTCTTAATAATCTCAATCTCAAAAATCTCTCAATAAGTTATTTAAGAATGAGGCAGGTGGTTTCATAGAAGTTGTGGAAAAACAGCAAATAGGAGGGAAAGGTTGGGAGTAGAGACAGTCCATCATCCGGGCAGCCTGACTGATGGGCCCTGTACGACAGCAGACCCTGTCCCCTCTCCCCTTTCCCCTCCCCAGCTCGGGACTCTGTCAAATGTGTGTGAGAATGTGTATTGTTAAGTTAACTAATAAATTAAGGGGTAGGTACACATGCCTGCACAGGTGTACACAGTCTGTAAGACTTTTTGTGTGAGTGTAAATGTGCATGTGAATAGACTTGATGTGTGTGGAGGTGGTGTTTTTTGGGTCAGAGTGATTTATTCAGAGTACAGTGGCCCTATCATTAGGCGAGGGTGAGCAGTCCTGCTCAGAGCCCCACACTCTCCAGGCCACGCCCAGTCCAGCCCCAGGGCCAGACTGAGCATGAGAACACAGATCCACCGTCGGGCCTGATTGATGTGTCGGACAAGCCCACTCATAACCTCCTCAGCCCCCTCTCCAAGCCTCAACACCCTCCACCTAACCCTGCATATTTCTATCTTATCCTGTGAGCGTGAGGTTGTACCATGTGTGTGTGGGTGTGTGTATTTCGGCTTGTAACTTCTCTCTCTTGAGGACTGGATTCACCAATGATGGATTCTGATCACACTGATTTGCCCTTTTTCGTGATCATTTTTGTTCTTAAAATTACATTTGTTTTAAAGGACAGAATCAACTCAAAATTTCTCCCAAATTTGATGTCAGCACACTTGCAAAAGTTGTGTATTTCCCGCTGACACTGTTCACTATGTGATGGGTAAAATTAAGATAACTAGCTGCTCTTGTGTGTGCCAGTAAAAAAACCAATGAAACGTACCAAGTTTCAGATCCCCTTTTATTCCACATTAACTTTGATATATTATTGGATTTTTGCTACAGAAGCGGTCTAGAATAAATTTTAGCAAAGATTAAAGGAATTGTTCAAACTTTGCAAAATACCAGCATCTTGCGTCAGAATATTAACACAATTTTTTGATCTGTGTTGGTTGACCAGCAACCTCATTTCATACTAAGACTCCATGAAGTCACTGTACCCGGCCACAAAATAAAGCTACAACCTATCATTTTTACACTTTTTTTCCCCGCTACATTTGGACATAACCAGGCTATTTCTTTCCATTCTTGGTGCTAAGCCAAGTGCCTCCTCCTCATATTTACAGTACAGACGTGAGAGTGTATTTTCAAAGAAAGGTTGAGCTATTTAATTATTTATAAAAAATGCTCTCTGTCCATTCTAGGCAGAACTGTATTCACTTTCACTTACTTTTTGTTGAACATATAACTATTGAAGAGGTCACGAAGTAAAACACCTGCAACTCTGTGGTTTATTTATGTATTCAGATCAGTGAGGAACCTTAACATTATGTACTTTTATAATTCTTGAATGATTCGTGTTCATGTTATTTAGATGACAAAGGCCAGTCATTGGGTGCTTGGATAAAACTGTAGATCAAATCAGTGAACAAGGACATAATTGGCAACATTTAAGGAGAGGGGAGGCTGGCTAAATGAAAGCGACTGATCTCCGTGTGCAGAATGAACAAGGGCGGCAACTTCATCTGTGGGGATTACAATATGTCAGCGAGGGGCAGAGGAATGAGAGGGAAGACAGTATACACATGCCCGTCACACTCCTCCCATGGAAACGCTGACCGCTCTTTCCGTGGGAGGACACATGTTCTATTGATTAAAGCTGGAGAGCACGAGAGAGAAAACCATGTGCACTGTGTGTACTACAGCGTCACGCCAAGTAACAGCAACTGCTGGAAAAAGGTGAGAGGGGCACGATCACCTGTCAGCGCTCAACTTTAGCCCCTTGATGGGCACCTGAATCAGCCATCAGTCAGCACAGCTCTGGGCTGTAATCACGCTATTTGGATACACCTACCGTGCACACACACATACACACACCTCAACCGAGCTCCGTCTGTGGTGATGGTTTATTTGGAATCCAGGACCACTGCAGCACCACTGAGTCTCTCTTTTGACACTTTGCTCATGTGTCTGGCACCTGGCTCCTGATTTTCCTTCAATATCAACGTGTTTGAGAATTACTTTTAGTCAAGTCGCCCACGCCCGTTGTCTCCTCTGCCCTCTTTTTCTCTTCCGTCTGGCTCCCTCGCTTTCTCCAGCCTGTCCTCTATCCATTTGTCTTGGTCCAGAGACAGGACCAGGAGGCAGACAAACTGATTGCTGTGTCAAATCTAACATGCTGCTGCTCAGGCCTCAGCAACCACGCTCGTACACGTGTGTTGGTTCACACACACTGGCATGATGGAGGCATGCCCGGACTCAAACAGGGAGCGTTTAATTATTTTAGGTGCCTATGGCGTTTGGTATTGACGCATAAAGTCTAGGTTGGTTAGGAAGTACGGATTGTGGGTGCGGTTTACAAAATGTACTTTTCAGTGACACGCAGGACAAGAACGGGACATGAACCACGGTCTCCTGGGTGAAAGTACTGTGTTGTTTGATCCATCCACCACCCCAACCAACCTCCTTTTCACAGATTTTCTTTTCATACTACTCGCTACCATTGTCATTCTTAAAGCGTGACTCTCACCAAAATGCAAACCTAGGGTGTTTTTGTGAATTCACCAGTGCCACTTTTAAGATTGACCGTATTGTTTGTTTTGGGTCAAATGGAGTTTGGAGAGTTTTTGAACGACTCACTTTAGCGGTTGGTTTTTCAAAAAGAGTCTGTGTACACAAACAATGTTCTCAATGCTGGAGTTCATGTGTAGAGCCCCTGGTGATACTTGGAGCAAAGTTTCAGTGTTTGTAGTGTTTCAAAAATAGTGATTTTGATGCTTTCATAGTAGTGCCCCAAGCACTCCCATTCAAAAGGCCATTTGACCCAAAACGAGAATTCGGTCAATCTTAAAAGTGGCGCTTCCGTCCTAATTATTGTTTTAAAACAAAAGTTTGACTCGGGTACATTCACAAAAAGACCCTAGGTTGCATTTTGGCGAGAGTTACGCTTCAATACTAGGTCATCTTACAGCTGTTGCTGTGTGCTTAAAGGGTGATTTTTGAATTGGTATTTGATGCTGAGAGCCACTGACCAAGCGTCACTGACGGGGTCAGTTTGCCCGAGGGACTGCGATGGACCCGGGGATCAAACCAGCGATGGGTAATGCAGCTCTCATGAAATTTTGTTGGATTTACCCAAGCTGCATATACGTTTCACATTTATCACCAGACCAACTTTGGTCAAACCAACTTCAACAGAGCTTTGGCTGACATGTGGGAATGAGCTTTGAATTTGATGCTGACTTCATTCTGTTGTTTCTACCCACGCACATTTTGGAGGTAAACTGAGTGAGCATGCAGCTGGACATGCTAGACTGTGGATGATGGGCTTCTGGGTGGCATAGCGTCCTCAAGTGTTTCAGTCTAACATATCTTAAACCCACTGCATCACTAGCCAGAGGTGCTGCTGTGACTGATCTAACTGTGGAGGGGTTGATTTGAAAGTGAAGCCTTGTTAGGAGGTATTTCCCATGTTATCCCAGTTAGGCGTTTAGTATGGCAGCCCTGGAGCGCTACAGGTCACAAATAGAGCACCATCAGATCAGGCGACATGCTGTTCACACAGGAGGTGAGCAGGCTTTAGTGAGGAGTGAGGAGAAATCAAATATTTAGTTAAAAGGTAATTGAGGGAGGAAAGGGAAGAACAGAGGACTGGAATAGGGAAGAGGAAAATCAAATTCCCCACTCTTCCTCCACGTCACTGAATCCAGAACCTGCTGAAATGAAACGCTTATAGAACATGGTTTAATAGACTACAGATTGTCCAGCACATTGGTTCGGAGCACCAGACACCGGGAGGGCTTTCCAATGTAACTCTGTGTTAGAAAATTGAAAGAAGGTTAAAGTCAAAACAGTGAAGGACGAAAGTAGTGCTTGGGGAAAAAAAAACACCCATTTGATCTTGGGTAAGTCTGATTGCTCAAGTCACAGGAAGAAACATTCATTAATTTATTTATAGATGGGTTGAAGATATGAAAGCAAGAAGTTGCAGGGTGCAATGTCTCAGAAACCTGCAACAGTTCATTAGGGCCATTGTATGTCAAGGGAGGGGGGTAATATTGCAAGAAAAAGACTTGACAAATTAAAATTTTAAAAGTTGGATGGGTTCTAACATTCAAATTTACAGGGAAAAAAATTGAAGATTCTCTAAAATTGCAAAGTCATAAATTAGAGAGAAAAAAGTAACTTGGAATACAATTGGCTTTTTTTTTGTCAAGGAAGTTCACCTTTTTACTTTGCAAAGTTGGATCAACCTGATCACAACACAGACGCCGCTGCTTGCCCTAAGTTATGCCTGCAGTAGATGACCTAATCAAATTATATTTGGCTCTTAAGTGTTGTTGTTAACAACGACTGAGACTCCACACCTTGAGGATAAATTCCTCTATTGATCTGTATTGTGTCTCTGGTCCCACAATCCCATTTGAATTGCCTAGATATAACCAGTGATATCCGTGCATCTGCCCATTGCATTCTTCTGAAAAGGCAATGTCTCTTTAAAGTCCAGAAGCTTATGACAATGTGGTTATTTCCTTATTGTTAAATCCGATTGCAAAGTATAATTTCATCATCCAATGCAGGCATTGAACACAGCACACAGTGGCATCTGTGTTGTGATGAGGTTGATCCAAACTTGCAAGGTAAAGTGATGTAGTTCCTTTTAATCTCAGAACATTTTCAAGTTTATTTCTCAAAAGTGAACAAATGTATCTTGTTTTTTTAAGCCTTTCACAGGCACCATAATTATTATTATTATGTAAAAATACAATGGTTCCAATTCCCAATTGTGGAAACCAAATCATGGCTCGTTTTTTTTAAAGCAGAAGTCTTTGATATTCTGATTTACATCAATAGCCATCCCTTGGTATTTATAGCAGGAACTGAATTCCCAAAGACCAACCTAAAAACAGATTGGATCATGTTTGACCTGTTCTTCTTAAAATGTAATCCAAGGATGCCAAGGACTTTTTTACGAGCATTTAATGTGCCCACCAGAGAAAAAGCAATATTTTACTATTTTCGTCCAACGATTTACTTGCAATCAACCCACCTAAAGAACAGACAGATATGCCATTTTAAAAGACATATCTGATGATAAAAGTCTCATAGAATGAAAGTTTTGGGAGCAGCAATCCATTTGATAACAGGCTTGTCCAGTCTCCACACAAATCCTAACAAATGATTCACTAAGTAAAAAGTACCGGGATGTCTAAAGATATCATGGGGACTGGGTTTTTTCTCACCTTTACTTCTGAGGATTATGGTTTTTAGGAATATTTTGTAGTCTCTTTTTTTGCTTTGGCAGTAAGATATCCAATCTTGCAACATGGGTAAACAAAAATGAGGGGTAATTGGACGCAAACCATTTGGAGCAACTGGGAAAGTAAATGTTATTCGTTGAGAAAACCTTAGAGCCATCCTGAGATTTGGTAGGTAGAGTTGGAGAGGACCGGATTAAAGGGAAAACAGCCACCTCTTTCACTCCATTTTCACCGTGTTAGATACAGTTGCAACAAAACGGACTGTGGGAGACACAGTGGGCATCAGAGGTTTACAAAAATTAGAAAAAAAGAAACAAAATAAAGACAGAGAGAGGAGGACGAGGAGGAACGGAGAAGAGTGGAGTCGGGGATACAAGCACAAGCGCCATGGCAACACATAGAAAGAGGAAGAAAAGAGTTACCCATAAGTAGCCGCCGTTTCACCCGCTTGTCCACATCAGCTACTGACGTGGCATTGAACTCAGAGCTCTCAATTGCAGCCTCATCTTTCTCTAAAACACAAGTGACAAGGGGACAAACAGTGAGCAGCAGGTTAATGAGAAGCCCAAATGACCAGACCTTCAGCCCCTCTTGGCGTTTGAGCAAAAAACCAAAGCCAAGAAGCAAGAAGCGATGAAGAAGCGCCATGATCCCTGTTAGAGTGTTAATCCCCAAACAAATGACAAATCCCTCAGAGCAAACAAAAGAACAAAACAAAATAAATGAAATGATCAGTATCAGTGTGTAGCTTACAAATGAAGCGGTAGGAAGGTAGGTAGGTAAGTAGGAAGGTAGGGAGGGAGGGAAGGGAGGGAGGGAGGTTCAGTGCTTACATATGTAAAAAGATGATTAGAGGTGAGAGGTTTTGGGGATGGAATGGGGTTGGGGGGAACGTTAAGAGGGATTTTAATTCTTGTGTTGGTGTTGACATTGTCGCAGATGGAGTTTCTGTCTTCCATATCAAACAGCCACACTTTGTCAGCAATGATTCCCTTGCGTTAGGATGGAGGAGGAAGACGAGAAAGAGAGGGAGGGGAGGACATGTGTCCAACATTTCCAAGAGAAGCTGCCTTAAACGTGGGCACAGATAGAGAAGCAGAGAAAAAGGGGGTGACGGTGACAACAGGAAAGAGGAGAAGGGTGGTGCGGGGGAGGCGGATGAGAGGTCAAAGAGGCAAGAGGTGTTCAAAGGACCGAGCAATGACAAGATGATGGAGAGGGAACGATGGACAGAGTAGGGAAAGAGAGCAAGGGAAAGAAGGATGAGGAAAGACAGAATCAGTCCCATCATGGCCCACGCTGTGAGCGGGGTATGAGGGAAAGAAGGGTGCACACACTGAGAAATGGGGTATAGGGAGGGTATGCAGAGGAATCTAAAAAGCAGGAGGAGGTAGTCTGGGGGCAGCGCTGGTTGCCTGTTTGTCTATGGAACACATCACACCTGGCTTTAACAGTCAACGCTGGAAAAACCACATTCCCAAAGCTGGGCAGCGGAGCTGGGTGGGGGTGGTGGGTGAGGAGAGGGAGGAAGGTGGCCATGGCGATGGTTGTAGAAGTGGGTACAATTGCTGTTAAGATGGCATGCATGTTGTGCGGTGTTGGGGAGGGAGGCGGCCTTTCATTGGGCCTGACTCATCAGGGCCTGAATGAGCATCTTTCTGGGAATGGACGCCACTTGCCGCAATAGGGCTGGGCTTTGATGTATACACACAGTCCTGTGGGTGGTGGTGGGGGGGTAATTAATGTCCCTTCCATTCCCTGTCCCTGGCCCACTAGTGTTTTCTCTCTCTCCTCTCAGGCGCTTGATGGACAAACTGGAGGACTCACTGAAGTACACTCAGCGATGAATGGAGGCTTTCTGGTGCTCAGCTAACGGGTGAAATGTGGCTGTGTGAATGTGTGTGTGCAATTGTTGAATCAAGAGCTTGTGCATACCAGTCTGCGTGCTTTGGGGTGTCTGCTTTCTTAAGTGTGTGAAAAAATCTGTCAGAGAGGGAGATAAAATGTGTGAGTGTGTGTGGGAAGAGAGGAGTCCCTGCCACTCGCTCCTAAAGAGTCCATGGGGCTAGCAGTGGTCGGAGGCCCATAGAGAGGGGAGTGTTTTAGAGAGCCAGACCTGAACCGGACGGGTGTGGGGGGGGGAGGTGGGGGGAGTTAAACCACTCTACACTACTACAGCAACGAGGAGAATGAGATACAAATGCACTGGAAGGAAACAAAAGGACCAGGGCCACTAAAAACAACAAGAACAATAAAAAATGTACTTCAATTTAAAAAAGGAAAAAAAGAAAAAAAAGTGAAAACCGAAAAAAACAAAAACAAAAGGAAACCGTACAAATGCAGTGCAGGCTCTTCCATGCAGTAGGCAGGCAGACAAACAGACAGACAGAATGATTAGTGAAAGAGTCAGTGGCAGACAGTTGGACATTGTGGCACATGTGAGTGGACATATGCAGTAGAAAGAAGGGTGAGCGGTGCAAGTCCCTGCCTCTCTATTAAAGGTGAGAAAAGGGGCTGATGGATGGGGGTGAGGCATGGAGGTCGTTATGTTGGCAGGTTTGTGGTTTTTGACGAGTCGCTTGCCTTTTTTGTTTGGGACTTGTGAGGAGGCGGAGGATGAGGAGGTAGTGAAAGAGGTGGAGGATGTTAGGTTTGCTTTCAAGGGAATTTGAACTAAGATCAGGCTGCAATTGAGATGTCCGTTTCTAACCACAGAGTCTAACACGTGGCCCCTGACCCATCCCCCCCCCACCCACCCACATCCAGAGTCACTCTTTCCTCTTGTGCACTGAGGACTAATCCTTTAAATCCACCTGATGTGGGTTTAACATGGATGCTCAGACAAGACAGGCAACCAGGTACTATCGCCAGAAAGCAGGAGGAGGAGGGAGTAGAAAGGAGGAGCAGAGGGACAGCGCTACATAGAAAGGGTAAACGGGATGGGGGAGAAGGGAGGGGGGTTAAAGGTAGGTCCATAGAGCGGTTGGGATACCCAGAACAGAGACACAGAGGTTCTTTCTCTCGTCAAAGTACAAAGAGAGACAGACAGAGAGAAAAGACACAAGACATTGGGAAAGGAGGGAGAGAAGGGTTCCCTCTCTCTCTCTCTCTCTCTCTCTCTCTCTCTCGCTCTCTCTGCTTCCTCTTCACAGCCTTTGCTTGATGGTGTGCTTCACTTCTTCAATGCAGCTGGAAAGAAAAACGGGTCATTGGCATTCAAAACCAAGTGCTGCTGAACAGCACGTCAATGCGTGAGTGGTGAGAGACAGAGAGAGGGACAGAGGAAGAGAGACAGACAGACAGACAGACAGACAGACAGATAGAGAGAGAGAGAAAGAGAGAGAGAGAGAGAAAGAGAGAGAGTGAGACATAGAGATGAGTTTCCAGTGTACGGACACAGCAGTTAGGGTAGCACATAATAATGACATCAATGTGTGTTATCAGCAACATCATTCTGAGATGTTTCTCAGGTCACGACTGTGAAAACTTACATGTAACAATGTGTTAAACACACTTGCACGTTGTTTTCTTTATTACAAACCACATGGAAAAGTTTCCTTGATCCTTTTCATTTGGTTCATTAAAGTCTACGCTGCCCAATTACAAATGAACCCCAACTTGTAAAGAAAAGTCACACGGACTCCCAGCAGCTCACTAATTGGACAGAGGTTTGGTGACCTGTGGCCCTGCCAGCTTACAGATTCAGGGATTTCTACCTAGAACTGTTATGAACACCCTTTTCTGATGTAATAATTGCAAATACGGCCAAATAAGACTTAAGCCAACACTGTGGTTTGTTTCATTTCGTCACATGTCAACATCAACCAAATTATACCCATGTATTCTGGATTTGGGTGATGTTTTCTTAATTGATTTGGATTGCGTGCTGACTCCTGGCCAACCACGTCATGGCAGTTCTTTAAGAGAAGGACAGAGGCCTTCCTTTTTTAAGGTGTTGCTCTTATCTATCCAAATGAACCCAACTGAAAAGCTGTTACCACCGAGTTCAAAGGAACTCCTCTATGCATGAGTGTTACAGTGTTGGCCCACGTCTTAAAAATGACCTTAAATGTCATATTGCTGCACTAGCGTTTAAGACAAGCTATGTCCATCTATCAATCTTTGTCCACTTATCCGGAATCGGAAGCCATGTGCCTTGTGTTAATAGATGTGTTGTAATTAACTACTGCTATTAGCTGAGCCCAGTACGGACTAGATGTACATTGTTTTTGACACATTTTGCGCACAGTTTTTTAATTTATACCTTCAAATTAATAATTCCAACACACAGTGAAAGAACAGAAGACACACCATTGTGTTCAGCAGCCAAAAATTAAATATATCTACATACCACGTTCCAAGATCAACATAAAAATGTATTCAACCCAAGCTGAAATAGACTGTGCATGACCTGACCACTTTGTTTATTTTGTACTGCATTACACGGGAACATTTGAGCAGCTATCAGTCAAAGCTGGCCAGCAAAAGCAAACAAAGTTCTGAAGCCATGTTCAATGTAGCATCAAAATTGTATGAGGAAGAGTGTCCAGGGGCGGGGACACATGAAACCACGTCTGCTGAATTCTACTAAACATCACATTCAGCATGGCCGGGTATCGGTACCCAGTATTTTACTGTACCCAGATCTAGAAAAGAAATCCCTATCTGTACTGCAAACACTCTTGTACATAACCCATATAGTCCTTTGTGTGGTGAATTCAAGCTCAAAAATACTTTATTGTAGAGGGTTGTACAGTTACTGTATTTAATACATATTTTAATAATTTAATTTAATCAACATGATATAAAATGTATTCATATAAAATTAATGTGGATGGGAAGGATTAATGTGATGGTACAAATTAGTGCGCACAAATGATCCACACCTTAATGCTCCGTAGATTACAGACTAAAATACTCAATCAACAACCAGTGTGACTTATATTTAGGGAGTTAGGAGTTCGCCTAGACCGGCGGGGGAGGGTCACAGTGCATCCCCTCCCCAACTCGGCTTCTCTGCAGCTCTTAGTTATGCTGTTCTAGTTTTAGACAACTAGGGGACATCCTTCCTTTGACACAATGAGCCCCTCTACTATTATTATTAGCTTATTACCTGGAGTTGTTATGTTTTCTCGCCCCGCAGTTTTCCCTGGATTAGGGTGGCACCTAAATCATGGTTGCAGCTGTCGCCGTGGTCCTGTTAGGTGCCCTGCAAAGCCCAGCTACACCTTGCCATGCCCTGCTACGCCCTGTTACGCCCTGCTACACTCTGCAATGCCCTCCTACACCATGAACTTCTCCAACAACTACTATTTCTAGTCACTGTTCCATTATCTTTATTGTTAATATCTGTCCCAGGTTTCTTCCTAAAAGGAAGTTTTCCTCAGCACTGTCACACTAAATGCTTGCTCTTGTGGTAATTACTAGAATTGTTGGGTCTTTGTAAATTACAGAGTGCGGTCTAGACCTACTCTATCTGCAAAGTGTCTAAAGATAATTGTTGTTATGATTTGATACTATAAATCAAATTGAATTTAACAAGCTGCGGTAGACTGGCTAAGAGCGAAGAAGCTATGGTTACAAGTATATCAGGAAGTGGGAGAAAAAAAAACACTTACTGTAGCTGGAATGCCGTATTCTTCTCATACTGACTGGAAAAGTAGGAATGAACTGTAATGTTGTGTTCACGCCAAACGCAGAGCAGATTTTCGCCTGCCGTCACTTGTGGGTGTTTGACAGAAGTGTCATATTGAATCCTTTGTATTTATTTGTGTTACTTGTATAACGACCCCCCGGTGTAGAAACCAAGGTGTCTTACCGTCACCGCATTCTTCTGGAATCCCTTCTATGACTGCTGCTTCCAATGCAGATTTTGTGATTTATTTTCAACTAACAGATCAAAAGCAGGCTGAAATAACTACATCGGGATTGGGATTTGTAAAGAGTCTGAAATCCTGCTTTGTCAGGTCTGTCTGCAAACACCTTTAAAAATGCTTGTTTTCTGAATGGAGTCTGGATGGATCAGGGTTTTTCTATGCAGGAGAATCACATTTGCATCTGTTTGTGTCCTAACAAAGTCTTTGCACGTAATTGCACAGTATGAAAAGTTGCTTTGCGTTTAGTGTGAACACATCATAAGAAGTAAAAGCGGGAAACTCGAGAAGTAGTTGGATAGTTGCCTGGAATTTAACAAGTCACTTATGAGAAATGTTATGTCCTTGCTGTGAGTGTGACTTGTTCTGTTGATAAATCAGGGTAGATGAACCTGTTAAAGGGATGGGTTTTTATTGTCAAGGGAAGGGGAGAAGAAATGTTGGGGAGCTCGGAGATTATCTATCTGCGTGTGTGTGTGTGTGTGTGTGTGATCAGAGAAGTCATCTTGGTTGTCACTCACCAATGCAGGTCTTGCTGTCTGAGTGCAGGGCGTACTTCTGGTGGCAGCCACACACCGGCCCTGTGTCTGTGTCATCACATGTGTGCTGGCAACCGCCGTTTCCATAGTTACACGTCACTGAGGATAACACACACACACACACACACACACACACGCGTCTTACCGCTGGCTTTTATATTATGTGGTATTCAAGGCTCATGCCATTTTACATGTCCATTAATTCTTTATTTAGCTTATCCGGGAACAATACAAGAAGTCCCAGAAGGGTTATTAATACTGTAGAAATTTAAAGATGCAAAATGATGTGTGGATGGATATATATGGCTTGACGGATGAAGAGTGAGACAGAAAGAGAATGAGAATGAGAAGATGATGAATGATAGAAGAGAGAGAGTGAAAATTGAGAGGGAAAGAAAACAGGAGTAGAAAGAGGAGAAAAGAGGAGAATACAGAGGAATCAGCAAGAGGGAGAGAAGGAAAATAAAAAAGAGAGAAAAAGGAGTAGGGGAGATTTAGATGGAGAGAGGGGTAACAAAAGAGGAAGAAGGAAGCATAAGAGGGGAGAAGAAGAAGATGAAGAAATGTGTTCATGGTGTTTATCTAAAATTCTGTGGAAATTCCTGTCACATTCTATGTAAAGTGAAGATTCTATTGTTTTGTAACATTACAATACACCTTACATTTTTTAGTCCATGGGACAGATGTGTTCTTTTTCTTTTTCTAGAATTAAAGGGGCAGTTCACCCCAAAATCAAAAGTACATATTTTTCCTCTTACATCTAGTGCTATTTATCAATCTAGCTAGTTTTGGTGTGAGTTGCCCAATATCGGAGCGTGTGGTGCTCAGAGCACCAAAAAATAAATAATTGAAAAACTCAACAGCAATTTTTTTGTCCAGAAACCATGACCCGTTAACTCAAAAAAAAGTCCACAAAGTATTGAACAGTTTCATGTAGGAACTATTTTATTTCTGTTAGCTGTGTCACTCATTATTCCCTGTATAGTGTTTATTAAATAGTGAACTATATCGTGAACCAGCGACCATGAGATTTTGGACTCACTGGTCATATTTCAGTAGATGCATGACGGAAGTGAGCGCGACCAGCATTATGTAAAATAACAAACTAATAACATTTTTACTTCTAATACATACCTGAAACAAACCAAGTACTCAGGAGGATAGTAAAAGGTTGTATACAGTATATATTTTTACATATTTATACATATACAAACCCATTTATACATATATACAAACCCATTTATAAATATACACTGTATACATGTTGCATGTTACATTTTCTTTTCTTCTTCTCCGCTGGTAAAACACGATCTGCGTTGCACTGTGGTACATTGTATGTACACTCAAATTAGCAGTGCACTGTGGGTATTTTATAGTGGACTATATAGTGAACTAAATTAACCGTGGAGAAATCGAACACCACTACAAAAACGCAAACTTTCCATGATAGGGAACGTTCTCGAACACAGGTACTGACAGGAAGCCAACGCTACTGTAGCTAACCGGTACTGCTAGCTCACTTGAGCTAGCTAATGTGTGCATGTGGAGTATGCTTTCTTCTGTACAGTGATACGGTTGGCAGGTGAATAGCAGGGGGCAGAATGATTTCACAGCAGAGTTGACCGAGTTCCAGTTACAGGGATAGGGGGACACTAGCCAAGTTAGCCATTGTTAGCAATACCGGCTGTGCATTATGTAGCATTTTGCATGTGTCAACACCATAGTAACATGCCCAGAAGATGGACAGTACTGTGTGTGCGACTGACTTAATGAGACAACATAAAAGACATACTGTGCACTCCTCATTGCACTCTTGCCTCCATATTGTTTCTGTTTAGAGTATGTACAGTATATATTGGTGTGTATATATTGTTTGGTTGTTTTGTATGTGTAAGCGCACTGTGAGCAACGATGTTGCAAAGAAAACGTCCTTGCATGTGTCCTCTGCTTAGATTGTGTGGAAAATTTTAAAACTCAGTTGAAAACTCTGCTTTTTAAAGAGGCTTTTAACTGGATTGTAGGGTGGTTAGGCTGGTCTTATGTGTACGTGTTATTCTTTTGTTTTTGTTTTTTGTAATGTACTGTATGTATGAGAGTTGTTAATGCTTCCTTTTGTTGTGAAGCACTTTGTGATCTTTATCTGAGAAAAGTGCTATACAAATAAATTTTACTTACTACTTACTTACTTACTCATATGTGGCAAACAAAGCTGACTCTGATTCTGATTCATCCAGCTTTCCCTACTGCTGAAGGAGGGGGCAGCCATGTTGGATTGTGATGTTTGGGTCAGTGAGGTTGTCCCAACTTTTTTTAGAGTTAGATTTCCGACTCCAAAGGGCATTTCCGACTAGGAACACAAACTGTCTATGAATTATCTTGAGTAACCGGGTCATGATTTGCCATTGAGTTTCTGAAACATCTAGTTCCATTACATAACAGAGAAGGCAGACATCTTACACAACTGGGCAACTTACAGCTGTTATATATTACACAGTTTTATCTCATAAACGCAAGACTGAGTTCCTGTTTAAAAATGGCTTCTCAACCCTTGTGTTGTCTTTCCCTCAACAAGAAAAAAACACTTTTATTGTCCCTATCTTAATGCTTTTGTTGCTTTAAAAAAAAAAAAAGTATTACATTTTTTGGGGGGGGGGGTTTCAACATTTTCATCGTTTTTTTCCCCCCCCGATGTGTTTTTAGCCGATTTCCCCATGTTTTTTAAGGTTACTTCCAGTGGTTTTTTTCATAGTTTTTGTCACTTTTTCCAATATTTTAAAGCTTTTTCCCCCAGTGTTTGTCGCCTTGTTGACATTTTTAACCTCCCATATTTCTGATATAAAAAAACTTGGAAATGGGTCAAATTTGACCCGAGGACAACACAAGTGTTAAAATGTTCCTGACTTCCTGGAAAGCTTTAGGTCAAGAGGGGCTTAAAGAGGAGAAGGTAGAGGGAAAGACAAAAAGGTTTCTTATTCTTAATCATTTCTTGAGAAAGAAAAACAAATTGAAAGAATGTGGACACAAGGGATGAGGAAAGATGTGGAAGAATGAGAGCGATCATGCACTCGTGGACGAGGGATGAAGAAAAGGTGGGAGATGGAAAACGTGAGAAAGACGAGATTATAAGAGGAGATTTCACCGTTGGGGTACCTCTCGTGGAGCTTTTTAGAGAAATCACAAACATAAGCCCTTGTCCACCAAAGAAACCATGTTTCAACTTGGCCCTGAAACAGCCAGTTAAGTAGTACTTTTTAATGAGCCACAAACTCTCGACATGGAGCTTGCCAGAATAAACAGAATTGATTCGTCAAACACTAACTATGAGAGATGTTTGTGATTCGTCCAAACATTTTACCTCCTAATTTTCCTAATCTTCACAGTTCTTGAGGGGAAAAGGCAAAGTACGCACATACAGTACAATACATTTTATTTTCATAAGCTTTAGCTAAAATTTGAGGAGAAGACAGAAGGATTGAGATGAGAGAAAAAGGAGAAAGGATGAGGTAGAGTGTGAAGGAGGTAGAAGATTTGGGGAGACAGAACAAGGGAGAAAATGGAGGTGAGAAGTGGACATGGACAGAGCGGACATGGGAGGAGAAGGAAGGGGAGGTGTGTATGTGTGTGTGTGTGTGGACATAACTAGCATGTCTTTCATCACTTGTTTACTACTGTCCAGTGCCGCCATGCTCAACAGGCCGACACAGCACTGCGTCCCTTGCCACTAATGATATATTATCACAGCGGGGTACGCATCAGAGGCTTTCACAATCTTTACACTCTCACCGTCTGAGTGGAGAACAAGATGTGTTGCCAAACAAAGTGTAACTAAAAGCTTATTTTCCCTTCTCAAAAAACAGCAGCCCTAAATTCCATGGCTGCAGGCACTCGGCGTGAAGAGTGAGAAAAAGGGATGGAGTGGGGGAGTCTACTGAATCCTTCAGCACCTTCAGCTTGGCCTGAAACGCTTAACTGATTTTGGTATTAAATGTCCACCCTCATACTTTACCGCTGAAGGCCTACTGGAACTTGTCCATCATTGCTATTACAGATGTTTATTACAGGAACAGTTTAGATCCTTCATCACACCAGCACGTAACCTCTATAAAATCAATTCTAGGAAACAAAGTGTTAATACCTTGTTGCCATGTGACTTGTAAAATGAAGTGACAAGGCAGAAGAATGCGTTACGCAAATGTGCATTTGACTACCTATAGGACATAAAGACATCCAGCGTCTGAGCTGCTCATGTGTGTGTGTGTGTGTGTGTGTGTGTGTGTGTGTG
>NC_045755.1:1239377-1249537 GCF_008692095.1 Etheostoma spectabile
GTGTGTGTGTGTGTGTGTGTGTGTGTGTGTGTGTGCAGGGGCGGTCACACCGAAGTTAGGTGTGATACGTACATGTACAGTCTTTCTGATTTTTGGCCAGCTCAAAGCCAGGACGGCACTCGCACGACACCCCGCCTTTGCCTGGAGCTTCTCTGCAGATGTGGGCACAGCCGTGGTCCTTGTTCATGCAGTTCATCCCATCTGTGAAGGGGACAGAGACACAGGAACAGAGAGCTATGGGACATCTGTCTGATTGTGCAGAAGTGAACTAAGCCGACAAGTCGTCATTTTTACTGGCACATAATGAACATTATGATTCCCTAAAGCATTATTTTACTGCAATAACTTCAAGGTTCAAAATTGATTTAATGTCAGTGTACAATACAGGGATGTACAACAAAATGCAAGTTGTAGTCCCATCTAACTCTTTTTTAAACTGGAGTAGAAAGAATGAGTTAAGTCTACAGCCGAGTTTCTGTGTTGTCTGTGACAGCGAGCACGATACTCCGGCTGAACAGCCAACACTCATCTAACCATTTCTTTTCTAACTGCAAAAACTCATCAGACGCTTCTTCTTGTCAGCCGTCCCTCCTCCCACTCGTCTGATCCCTCCATGCCTTCAATCCTTCACCCAAGCCCGATTGATGTGGTCTCCGATCCTGGTGATTTGTAGAGCACACTGTGGCAATAATATCTGAAATAGGCCAGTGTTTAAATCTTCATCAGCTAGGGGAGGAAGCAAGGAGGCGGACGGCCAATGCTCTCCAGAGAGGCAAGTAGGGAAGGGGAAGGCAGCCAAAGATATCCTGAGCTCTGGGAAGAACTGGAAAAGTTAGTTTAGGAGTGTGTGGATGTCTGCCCGTCATGGCACAATCCAATGTCTTCACTTGCAAACTATGGTTTCTGTTTACAGCATTGTTACACTGCAAGCTGATCAAAGTTTTAGTTCATTGACCTTTTATTTAACCCTCTGTGGTCTAAGCCATTTCATTCACCGGCCCGTCAGACACCGCCTACCAAGAGCCTGGGTCTGACCGAGGTTTCTGCCTAAAAGGAAGTTTTTCCTCGCCACTGTCACACTGTTGCTTGCTCTGGAGGAAACTACTAGAACTGTTGGGTCCTTGTAAATTCTGGAGTGTGGTCTATCTGTATAGTGTCTTGAGATAACTCTTGTTATGAATTGATACTATAAATAAAATTGAATTGAATTGAATTGAATTCAATATTTGGGTCACCTGGTTTACTTGTGAAATGATGCTTGTATAACCTCAACCATCTCACTTTGCTTGACCTTACTTCACGAGAAAGGTCTTACTTCGTCCATAGAAATCCCCAACAATCGGTCCCGAACTGTTGGCATTTGCAGAATGGTTCTCGATATGTTGTTGCCAGCGAATGTTTCTCATGATCCATCTACGATGGAAAACTGGCCAGCAGCAATTGTTTCACTATGTCTTTGTCTTGACATATTAAGCTTTTTCTATGGGCACGTACCTGTTAGATATTAAATGTCGCACACATGTTCTTCCTAAATCTATACCAAAACAACCAACCAGGCCCTTCTCATTGCTTCAAATTTCCATCAAACCTTCCCATTTTCAGTGTGTAGCGTGGTGGCTCAGAGATTGTTGTTGTTGTTTTGCGTAGCCAAGGGACTTTTGAGTAGGGTAAAACGAAGAAGTGCGTGAGCCAGGCCCGATATGCCAGGCTTTATCCTAGCAGCAAGTTTTTTTTGTTGCAGGATGGTAGGAGAAGACTCATCCCTGATTGGCTCGCCCTGACATTTTTACCCAAACCACAACCAATTGCACTCCTCTTGCATCCTGGCAATGTCCTTCCATTGCACCAGACTATCAACCTTTTTGTAATTGAATCTTACAGAAATGTAAAAAAATCAGATAGAGAACAGACAAGAATAAAGAAGAATAAAAACTATTCATCTATTGTAATTGTGCCATGGGCGAATGTCTTACTATCCTATCCTATTGTGCAAATGAGAATCTACACATTATTTATTACATTGACACTCTTTGGAACGGCAAAGCTAAAGATATCATGTTTCGCTTAATATGATATATGATTTTATCACTGTGAATGTTTCAGACACTCCAAAACACTGCAGTTCCAAATCCAGTTGGATTACGTAGCTCCGGGAGGCCTACGTTTGCTAGAGGGACAATGTTAAAATGCTGCATGTCTTTGCAACCGTATGCACAAAAAAGTCTGTAAACTGCATTGATCTGTGGATATTGAATATGACATAAAAGGTATTTGATGTGGTGTATGGCGTCATGGGCCCCATAGGGTTAATGGCCTCCTTAACACTCACATTGTTTGATCGATATGCTGCACCATGATGTCAACTGACAACCTTGTAGGAACAACTTCGTCATACCAATCAATCAAATCGTGTGACCGAGCTTTAGCAACGGACTTCTGTGTGACTTTTCAGAGTAGTCTTTATTATTGTAAAAAGGGAGTATCGGGCAAGAAACAGGAAAGGGGGGATCTGTCAACTCAAGGACAGACAAAATAGACCTCCACCACAACAAAATGAACTCCCTTAAAAGGACGCCCCTGTTACCAAGACATCATCGTTGGTTCACTAGTGTGAAAGGAGAGCCATGCTCTATTCAGATGTGAGGGGAAACACTGACATAGATGTGAAATACGAAATAGATCATATTACCCTAAGACTCCATTATTAATTTTGTGCTGGTTGCAGCTAATTTCTCAACATCATTCTTAAGTGGTTTACAGCACTGATGGTTAAGTTAGTGCAAGAGCTGTAGTTTAGGTAGCTGTGAGATTTAGAAGTTAGAAGGTTCAGGTTCCCTAATGTGATTTGGTATTGGATCCTGGTCCAAAATAAACATGATATCCTAAAATGCAAATAATAAAAGTGATAATTAGGAATAATTTTAAGTCAGAACTAAGCATTTTTAAATTTTAAATTTTTTTTTACTTTTGTCACTTGTTGTTCGGCATTTTCTCCAATTTTTTTTTTACAGTTGTCTATTTGACATTTTTTTGACACACACAAGTTCTTTTATCAATTTTTTTTCTCCAAATAAAATAAAATTGATTAAAAAATTTTTTTCAAATTCAACAAAAGTAGTGAACTGATTATTTATATTAACTTGTGAGGAGCGTTGTTGGGACCCATCAGGTTACTTTTTTGGACAATTTGTTTGAAAGAAACCCACATTTCTGATATAGAAACTTTTTGAAAAAGGGTCAAATTTGACCCAAAGTCAATAGGAGGGTCACCAACCCCCCTATATATATATATATATATATATATATATATATATATACAAAGCTTATTTGACATGATATAAAATATCAATGTCAGTCTTGAATGCAATGTGTCAGTGCAACAAAATGTTGCTGACCAATGTGGAAGATTTAAGTAGTTAGTAGCATGTTTTTCAAATTACGAGAACTAATTGTGAATCCCAATCTGTACTCTTTAAGATTTGCATTAGTGGGCAAGCACTCACTGAACGTTGTCTAGATTTCTGTCTAGACACACCCTTTTCCCTGGTCACCATGGTGAATAATGTCCCTTCATGGGGCCTAGGAGTGCTTCAGGTACCTCATTAGGGTGCCATTCCTTCTAGAGAGTCCCCTTCACACACAACAAGTCCTTTCTTAAACACTGCCATTCTAGCTGTCCACTCCCAAAAGGACCATTCCATCAAAGGAGCCAAAGGAAAGTGGGCATTTACATGATTAACAAAAGATCAAACAAAATCTGTCCCCCTATTCAACATTATATAATTCAGACAATATATTTCAGTTCACATGCAGTGTAGGCAGGTATTAATGCACAGCCAAATTAGGACTGTAACAACCTAGCAGGGTAGTGAAGCCAGGAGTTTGCCAAAGCATGCATTGCCCCTTTTCGAAAAATAAATTTATTAGAAAACAGACTATCTACAATCATTTTACACCTAGGAGAAGTCCAATAAACTGAAGCAGAGGGAGAAGGTGGACACAGGCCTGGGACTCAGCACAATTGAGCCTAAAACAACAAATAGGCACTGTGGCCTCTCAACGTGTCCGATGTGACGGGGCAGGGAGGGTGAGAGGGAACGCCGGCGGATCACTGACACGTTTACTTGTCAGACCTGAATAACCCACATGGGTCCCTGGATACATATTCAGCCAGATCTGATGTCGAGCTGTATTTATCTCAACGTCAGCGTCGAGCTGCTGATACACAGAGAGAGACAGGCAGAGACCACATAGTCCCTATACAAATAAGGCTAATGTGAAAAGGACTGACAAGTGACGCATAGCACAAAAACGTCCTGCGAGACAATTCATTATTGTGCATCATATCTGCAAGACTCCTTTACAACATGATCCTGAAGGACTTTTTGTGTGTAGTATGTACATTTTAGAGCTGAAGATGCGTGCTTCTACACAATAAATTTGTGTTTATGTCACTTTTGATTGCAATTCCTCAGTTAGCAATTGAAAGGGAGAGAGACGTTTTCTTCTTTCAAGATCGGAGTGGAGCTTTGTTTGGACTGGAGGTCAGCAGCTTCCCAACTACTGAAGCTCCTCACTGGGAGCCCCAGCAGGTCCAGATAAAACACAGAGGCATGTCTTCATGGCCCGTAACAGCCCCTAGGACATTCTCCCTCCTCTGTCTCTTTTATTATCCCCTGTCCGTCTGTCTTTCTCTTTCACTTTCCCTGCCTTTCGTTATCCACCTCTCCACACATTTCTCTCTCCTGACTCCAGATGAGGTCCAAGCATATCACAGCCGTGTTATTACAACTTCGACTTTTGCAGCGTTACACCCCAAAGCCCCAGAAGTCTCCTTAGCAGAGTATAATGGGAGACCAAAAAAATAAAGGAGGAATTAAGTTAAAGACAGAGACGGATAGAGAGAGAAAAACCGAAGAAGGAGGAGGAGAGGAATGTGGAAGACAAAGACATACGGAGAAAGAGATGGAGACAGTCTAGGATAATTTAGAGCCTCACAGTCGCTCGCCTCCCTGTCTCCTACGAGGCGGATGAGGAATGAGGTGATGCTGAACGCCAGTCTCACAGCCTGATCCCCTCACCAGGGACAAAGAGACATTTCACACTTTCAATCAACTGTGAAGAAAATAAGTCGCAACGTTTAACACTGGAATAATTTGACACAACTAGCCAAATACTAACTACATAAATAAAGCCCCATGATATTAATAAACCACAATTTCTCAACAGACTGGATCAAAAGAATTTTAAATTCTGAATTCTGGGAAGTTATCACCCTTCCTTTGTTTATATATTATGTGTGCATATGCACATAATTTGTGATCTTGCCAACTTACATGCCGATCACCCCAAAAAAGCCACTCCTGTATTTGGTTAAAAGTGTAGCATTGCACTCCTGGAACACGGTCAGACTCATCCGTTTCAACAGAAACAAAGATATTGTCTTTCTATTACTCACATTCTAATTCCTTTTCAAAACCTGGCGCCTCCAATACCCCACAATGCAACTTGACTGTCAGCATTTTAGTCAGAGAGTCGAGTGGGATATGCTAGATGTTATGCAGAGATGTCTCAAATGTCAATTCTTTCTAACTCTACATTCCCAATTTTCTTTTCATTGTCAAACTTTTGACCCAACACACACCTCTGGATACAGCCCACCTGGAAACACACTTTGATGTGTACAATCAGTAAAGTTATCTTTTAAGGGTTTGCTGAATTATACTGCTTATGGTATAGTGGATTTTAGTTACAGTTCTAATTTCTTGATTGAGTTGACACTGTCATGTTTCTACAGCTATGGACCTCATGTGTCTTGCTGCCCGACATCGCACATTTTTCGCTGGACGATCATCTGGCCTTTTTTTGGCAGTTTGCAGAATATCTGTATTTGCGTTTTAATTGCCTTTTAACAGACACAGTTAATAAATTAAAAAGTGCCCTACTTTGGCTCTGCTACAACTCTGTGTCTGTCCCTCTGCTTCGGTTTCACTCACCACTGAGTGTGACTTAATGTCCCCCCCCAACACTATCTGACTATCTTCTACTGCGTATTATGTTGAAAGTTTCTCATTTATTAAATAATTGCTTCAAGCATTTAAACTAAGTTTTGTGTGGCAGTTTGTAACAGTCTGAAATCTTCATTTTGACTTTTAGGTTTTCATTTTCACAGTAAATGCATATCGGCTCCACGTCAGTTTTACTAACTACTAATATCAGCCTTGAAAAAACAGTATGGGTCCATCCCTAGATTGTACACCAGCTAATGACCATGTGCATGCCTGTCTGTAGCCGCACGTTTATGAATTACAAGTGTTTGTACTGTGGCTGTATGGTAGGCATGAAGCCACATATAAAGAACTCCACTTTAAAGGCCTATTTTAAATGAAGCTTTTAAAAAGCATCAAACGCTCTATCAAGCAAGAACAATTTATTCTGCTGTTACAGCTTCCTGCTGCGGACTGGCTGTTGCATCACTGCTTCGTGATGGGATTCTGCTTTGTGTACAGTAATATAATGTCTTACAGCAAGGTGAAGAGGGCAATATATATATATATATATATATATATATATATATAGTGTACACATAAACTACTAGCGATTGTTTTGGTCTAAAATAGCTAACCTGCTATCCCACAGCAGTACATTGCTTATGTCAAGTGCTATCTAAGTAATAGTACAAAAATCTATTCCTTGTCACTTGTTCCTGTGAATTTATACGTGTATACTGTATATATATATATATATATATATATATATATATATATATATATATATATGTATATATATATGATTATATAGGATTAACACATATATGTATATACACATACATATGCAGTGTATATGATTAACATAGTATATATATATATGCAGTATATAGATAGATATATAGATATATAGAGCATATTGCTTTTGCCTATTGTGTAGCAACACATACTGATGCTATATTAGTTTGTTCTGTCACAATAAGACATATTGATGTTAAAACTATAGTTTTAAATTACTAATTGTCAGTTTAAGTAGTGGTTACTTAATCCGTAAAAAAAAGTTCATTTTAATCAAAAATAAACCTAAAAGATAGTACACGCTACTGGCACTCAATAGTTTTACGTAAGTACAACTTCTTAACAAATTTAAGGTAACAGTACTTATTCCAAACACTTAATTTGACCATTTGGGATTACAGTGCTATAGGTAATTGAACATGGACAAGTAGCTCATATAACTACCTACTACTACCTATGTAAGGTTTCCCTTAACATTGAAAACCTTGGTAACGGCACAAAACCAAGGACATTTAATTTCAGACTGAAATAAATGATGAAGTGTGTCAATACTATTCTTTATGAGCATTGAAGTGGCAAGCTCACCAGACAGAAACAAAAACCCTTCCTCAACCGTCCTTCACCCACCTCCCTCCATTTTTCCGTCCATGCTCTTGTAAATGCCGTTTTAATTGAAATCTGTCAGACGCTGGCTGCGTCTCTCTCCCTCTCTCACTGGTCTGCTCAAACCACAGTGCTATAGGTGCTAAGCCAGGAATTTCAATGAGAGCCTTTCTTCTACCGGCTGCATTAAAGTCCTTCAAATAAGGACTGTGGCTTTCTAATAACCCTCCCCAATCTCTTCTTCAAACACACATCCCTTTCCCTTATTCTGTTTTTCTCTTTTTGTACACCACTCTCACTGCATCACAACACACAAACAAAAGTGAATTTTAACATCCACACATGATTATAACTTTCATTTTACCGCATTATTACTCCAAGCTATTGTCCTCTTTTTATGTGCTGCATTGTGAGATTTGGAGGGGAAACCAGGCAACAGGCCCTCTTCAGAGCAAACACAACTAAAGCTTGGTAGTAAATGGTTGTGAAACCTGGAACAAAAATACTGTTTACCCTCCGCTTCAGTGAATCCAAAAAGAAAATGAACACGCCCAGAGCAATAACTGAGCGAGGGGACAAGTAACAAAATCCCCTTTGTGACCGGAAATGGAGTCTTAATTTACAGGAACACTAACAACACTACCAAACTGCCTTGACAGTCATTACTTTTATTTACAGTAACTTTAAAGAACAAGACGTAAACAGTTGAACTGGATTTAACCTTTTTTTCAAGAATTTCTTACAATAAATTAAGTTTAAAAGAACTGCAATAATGAATTATAAAGGGCCATTACTTTTTAATTGTCTGATATTCTGTTTACATTAGTAGAGCAATAGTCTGTTATGCAAGTAGCCTACTTTACATTTAAGGTGAAAAAAAATAATTTGAGCTTGTTTTCCAGTATAACCTTTCACCAGTAGAGCCCGACCAATAAAGGATTTTTAAGGCCAATACCAATACAAATATTTGGTTAATAACAAATCCTATATTCCGATATATCGGCCAATATAATATAACAAAAACACATTAACAAAAAAATTAAATAATCAGTGTTTCCAACAGGGACGTTGTAGCGCGTCCTCTGGTGGACAAACTATGCAACGCCATCACTAACAGGGACGTTGTTGAGCGTCCTCTGGTGGACAAACTATGCAACGCCATCACTAACAGGGACGTTGTTGAGCGTCCTCTGGTGGACAAACTATGCAACGCCATCACTAACAGGGACGCTGTAGAGCGTCCTCTGGTGGACAAACTATACAACGCCATCACTAACAGGGACGTTGTAGTGCGTCCTCTGGTGGACAAACTATACAACGCCATCACTAACAGGGACGTTGTAGCGCGTCCTCTGGTGGACAAACTATACAACGCCATCACTAACAGGGATGTTGTAGCGCGTCCTCTGGTGGACAAACTATGCAACACCATCACTAACAGGGACGTTGTAGCACGTCCTCTGGTGGACAAACTATGCAACGCCATCACTAACAGGGACGTTGTAGGACGTCCTCTGGTGGACACACTATGCAACGCCATCACTAACAGGGACGTTGTAGCGCGTCCTCTGGTGGACAAACTATGCAACACTAACAGGAACGCTGTAGAGCGTCTTATTCAATTTTATAGCCTTTGAAAAACAAATTGAAGTGGTTTTGAAATAGTATTGAGTAAAAGTTGACATATTCCAGTCTGTGATTATCCATAAACATACTTTCCTTTAATTTTAGTCTAAATAATTCCTAATTTCTGCTTTTCTAACTCAAACATTAGGTATAATTTCCTCTAAATTAGGTTTTTTGACCATAAATTCCAAAAATAACTGTGAATCTAAAGTTAATGAGTTAGTGTTAAGTGACAAACATTGAAAAAACTTTTGAAAAAGGGACAAAAACATAAGAAAAAGTTAAAAACAGTGATAAAAACCGTCAACAAAAGTGTTGATTTTCAATTTTGATGGGAAGACAACACAGCAGTAGTTTTCTCCTTTTTCAGTAGTAGTATATATATATACTAAACTAAAATATATATATACAATGCCATAAATACTAAACTAAAAAACATATATTTGTATATACAAATATATGTTTTTTAGTTTAGTATAGTTTACATTTACAAAGGTGCACTCTGATTTGTGGCTCATGAGGGTTCTTGAAATGCTGAATTGCTTACATCAGTAACTTTGCCAACCACTGTATATAAAGATGGAGGACACATCTCCACTTCCTCCCTCTGTACAAAAATGAGGCCAAAATATGGACATGGGTGCAAGCAATGATCCCACTGTTCTGTCCATCTTCAGATCAAAATGCCGCACTTTATTACTAGCATATTTCATCAGGAGATGAAATATATATCCAGGAGCTCTGTCCTGGACTGTCCTCTGGACCCCGTAGAGAAAGTGAGGGAGAGAAGGATGTTAGCTAAGCTGACATCCATCATGGACAACACTTCCCACCCCCTACATGGCACTGTGCGGTCACTGAGAAGCTCCTTCAGCAGCAGACTCAATAGACTGATCAGGAGAACGAGCTCTGTCCTGGACTGTCCTCTGGACCCCGTAGAGAAAGTAGGGGAGAGGAGGATGTTAGCTAAGCTGACATCCATCATGGACAACACCTCCCACCCCCTACACGACACTGTGGGGTCCCTGAGAAGCTCCTTCAGCAGCAGACTGATACATCCACGGCGTAAGAAGGAGAGGTGCCGCAGGTCGTTCATCCTGGCTGCTGTCAGAAGTCTACAACACCTGCACCACCTGATAATGTTGT
>NC_045755.1:1249547-1249643 GCF_008692095.1 Etheostoma spectabile
CCTGTGTTTCATTTACTCCACACACTCTGGATATCTTCACTATCTGTAGTTATATATATTTTTTCAGTTACAAGTACTTACTTTTTCAATATTATT
>NC_045755.1:1252153-1256654 GCF_008692095.1 Etheostoma spectabile
CCATTCAACCCTCATTATCCCTTGCTGTCCTGTCCAGGGATGTCAGTTATCTTATCAGCTGTTCTCATCAGCTGCTCACATCAGCTGGTATCATCTCTCTAATAGCTCAGGTTTATTCTAGCTTCTTAGACCCTTTGACCAGGTTGAAGGTAGTCCGGAGCTTAGATGGGAATTTATTAAGTCACAAATGTCATCTACCAATAAGAATGATAAAATCTGTCATGTGTCCTGCCCTAACAGGTGCAATAGAGCTAACTGAAGGCTCAGGAAGATGTCTTGGGTGGTGGTCTAATCAGCTAGAATAACTGTAAACATCTGTGTGTGTGTGTCCCAGGCCTTTGGATATGATTCTCTCTCTGCCTTTATGTACATTCATGCTGTCAGTGTCCGGCCTCTGGGCTCAGGGCAGACACACCTCAGTTACAAATCTCCCAAAGACTTTCTACCAAGTCTTAAGGGTTATGTACCTGTTACTGTATAACAAACTTTCATTTTTATTCACATTTCATTCACATATCTCTCCTGACTGAGGTAAATCAAGTAGTCAATCGTTGCACTTGTAACCCTATTTTTTGGTCAAAAATATTACCTGTAGGGCCTTTACATTCATACATTACAATAATATACCTCCATTATACTGTATGCTTCCATTGAATGAAGTGCTTCTACCCCCATTAGGTTTTCTTAAATAACTGGGGAGCATGTACCGCATTTGACAGACACCCAGATCTCTACATGTTACACTGTATGACAGGTGAAGTGTTTCTGGCTTTTGATGATGTTTGTAATTGATGCTGATAACAACCAGGTAGACAGAGCTCCCTGTACTTAAGAGTTCCCACATGCCCCTGGGCCGCCATTTAAAAGCTCCCCGTACCTCAAATTTCCTGCTCCGGTTTGTTTAAAGTGAGAATTCCTCCCTCTAGAAGTGTATGTACATGTTGGCGAGTGTGTGAATTTGTGTGCATGAATACATGTCCACGCATCTGTGTCTATAGGTGTAGGTGTGTTTGTGTGTGTGTGTGTGTGTGTGTGTGTGTGTGTGTGTGTGTGTGTGTGTGTGTGTGTGTGTGTGTGTGTGTGTGTGTGTGTGTGTGTGTGTGTCTGTGGCAGCCTCAGCCTGCTTCCTCTCCTCACACAACTCCAAATAAACGCATGCAACGTCCACTGGTTCACTCCTCTATGTTTGTCTCCCTGTTTATTTTTCTCTTTTTCTCCCCCAACATTTAAAGCTCCCCAATCCCATAATCCATTGCTCTCTTTGCACTTCCTCTCTCTCAAAACATAGAACACTGTGTATAGATATTATGTGTGAGCCATGTGACTATTTCAAATAATGGAAACACTTTACTTTATGTCCCCATGTTTAGCCTTCAATATATGAAGAAGTAATACATGGTTTATAACACACTACAATGTAGACTATAACTCTAAATGCTGGACTTGCTTTATATACTTAAACTAAGGGTTACTAAATGTAAAGATAAACCCAGGATTCGGTTTGTATCCCAATTTTTGACCCACAATTGGATACAAACCTCAAGAATAAAGTTTCAGTTATAGGTAATATCAACATTTTTTCGGGGATATTTTGATTACATCCCACTTTGCAACACAGTAATACAACAAAGACTTTATTAATTGATATTGATTAATTTTAATATCGATTGATCCAACACCAAAAATTCTTTTGTACCTTAAAATAATGTTTCCAAACAGTTCATCAACCACTAAATGAGACATAAGAATAATGGTAATGGTAACAGTAATGGACAATTCCTCTTCCAAGCTGTAGGGCGAACAAAGGGGAAAAGGGCCTAAAAGTTCTGGTTGACAAGCAAGTCTCTAATGCTAATGCTTGGTCTATAACGTTAGCTAATTCTTGATGGGTATCATAAGAGTACGACATTGTTCAACACGCTCAGTTATTTTTAGTATAATTGTTTTGACCACGGTTGAAAAATCTGGGCTAACCCACAAATTCATCAGTAACATTAACTTTATAGATAGACGACTAATCTAATTGTAATTTAGCCAGCTAGCACACCCCTGTCTTTCTGCCTAAGTCTCCCGGCACTGCAAGGCTTCAGTCAGGATGAGAGCTGACAACAGCCCCAGGAACACATCCACAGTCAGCCCCCATCCAGCAGTTAGCAGCCTACCCGGTCAGCACTTAACTCCGGTGCTAAGGATGCTAACGGCAGGAAACCGACCCAGGCACTTGAGACAGAACAGCGGCCACTCGTAACCTTACATTTCCGTAATTTTATCATTTGTAGCAAGGATAAGCCGTATATGAAAGGGAATGAAAGGGAAAACTCAGGTCCCGAGGGAGTACATATAAATATAAGAGACTGTAAGGTCTATGGTAACAAGGTGGCCAAGCAGCCCCAAATTGCAACAAGGCCCTAAGTAACAAAACATAAACATTAATGTGACAATAGGAGCAGTGGCTCTCCAGGTGGAGAGCCACAGTTTCTCCACCTGGCCCAGCGCTGTGCTCAGACGCACTGGACTGACGCCTAAAGATTTTTAGATAGACACTTTTACATAAGGGCCTCTAAAAGAACTTTGTCCACAGTGTTGATATTTTTTTTTCGTAGTTGTTTTCTGATCAAAATGGTTGATTTTTCTTGCCACAGTCCACTGTTAAGAATCACCTAGTCATCGTGTTCCACAGTTCACAAACATTCTCTTGGAGCGCCAGGCATGGCGTCCACATGAGATGGTGTTTAAAATTCCCAACTTACTGCCAACCCCAACTTTGCCAGGAACTTTGGTGTTGAGCTCAGAGAAGAATTTACAAGCGTATTGTTTTCACTCTGTTTTGGCGGGGACCCATCGTCCAAAAGGAACGATTAATATATCAGACACTGAGACAGGCATCAATTGGACATCTAATACTGCCACTAATCAATATTTGCACTGCGGCTGCAAATCACACACAGGGTGTTTCTTTAAATGAGGCATACATCTACTGAAACCTACACTACAATGATTGATGGAACAAACTCAGCACTATCGTTTTTCAAGGGCAGAAACACATATAATTGAGAGATGTGAGAGATTCTCAAATTTCCCGAACTGGGAACTCCGCTCTACATCTACATTGGGCCTGTGAGCCATACCTGACTCCTGTGGTCATAGCTCTCCCACATCATGACAGATTAGGAACATTTGCTGTTCCCCAACTCAAGATTGGGAGTGTGGGTTCTCGCCTGGATGTTGCTTCAGACAGAGCTGTGAAGCACAGCAGAGTGGAAACACACCATAATGGAACAAACAATTGTTGCTAGGCTTTATTATCCTCTAGGCGAGTGTCAGGGAGAAAGAAATGAGCCGCAAGCTGACACTTACCACATGCAAAGCAACAATCTAACACAAATGGAATCGCACACACTGCCTTGCACACACACACACAAAACAATTGTGTGTGTAATCATTTGTATCAACCGGACTATGATTTCAGAAGCTGGTTGTAGCCCAGAAGTCCCCTACTGTTCGAGTTATGATCTGTGAGGATCAATAAGATATCTATTTTCCTGCTAACGACTTCAGCAGACTGGCTGTCACTTGCCATGACGCACATGATGACATAGAAGCAAATTAAAAGTGTATTGTATTTTAGCGCTACACAGGTTGTTGGAGAGGAACGGGATGAGGTCAACCCACATTGGGAAAAGATGTGATGGCCAGCGTGACCCACAGAAGAAGGCTTGCGGTACGTGTACATCGCTAAATTGTATGACTACGGCTGTTAGGGTTGTTTCGTTGAATCCGTTTTCTTCAAAATAAATGGAATGGGTTGAACATGCCTTCCGAAAGTTTGAGCAATATCAATCAATCAATTTCCACAGGATATGTTACAATGTTCCGCTCTTCAAGGTTTTGTGCGAATGAGTGAGACTCACCTAAAATAGATGATTTGAAGTACAGTACTCAAATCCTTCTAGTAAATGGAAGTAGTATCAGCAGCATTATCAGACTAGTGTACTTATAGTATCAAAAGTAAAAGTACTTGTTCTTCAGAAACATGCTGTGTCTGCCAATTCATATTCGAATTGCAATTCAAGCTCTACCGATTCAAAATTGGTTCATAGATTTCCAAAAATCTATTCTTTTTTTTAATTGCATGTCTACTGCAATCACATGACAGATAGATACTTTATTGATTGCCAAGGGGACATTCAAGGTCTCAGTAGCTTACAGACATCACATATGCTGTATATATACACACGTACATACATACACAAATACATACACACATACATGCACACACACACACACATATACATAAACACATACATAAACACATACATACATATACATATACACCATACATGTATACACACACACACATATACAACATACGTACATACATGCAAAAAAGTAAGTACATTTACATACTGTGAATCATTTTTGAATCAAAAATTAATTGTGAGCCTAAAAATCCTGATATTTTCTGAATCTTACACCTCTAAATTTGTTTAGTTTTTTTTTT
>NC_045755.1:1256664-1259164 GCF_008692095.1 Etheostoma spectabile
TTTTTTTTTTCCTCCCCGCCGAGCACCCTGTCGTACTGTTACGGCTGCAGAGCTAGTTTTAATTAGATACAGCTTTGACTCTCTGGTCAAATTTAAAGTCAGTATATGTAACTTTTCTGAAACAGTGTAATTTTTCATCTGATGATCGTAAATGACCAATAACAGCGAACGGGACCAACAGTGAAAAGAAAGCTAGTTTTATATGGTTATTATCAATGCCTTTGCACGGGTCCGATTTTCTGGAATCAACACAAACTGAAAGTCACTTTAAAAAGCCACTTTAAACACCTGTGTGGGAGGGTGAGAGGTCCTAATCCAGTTTAGGGGTGAACCTTTGGAAGATGAAATAAAGAGAGTGAATAGAATGAGACAAAGAGAAGAAGAAGAGAGAGAAGCAGGCCACGTTAGGAGAGATGGAAAAAAACATTTGCAGGGAGATTCCTGTGGGACACCGGGATGCTGCTGCTATTCCTGCGCAGGAGGAGGAGAGGAGACAAGTGTCTGATTGAGGATCTCTGGATGGGGCGGGGGAGGGGGGAGGGGGGAGGGGGTACTGGTGGTTAAAGACTCGGAACAGACTGCCTCAACATCCCGTCTGACAGGAGCCGGAATTACACATGTAGCACAGTAACTCCTTTGATCCTGAAATAGATTTTTGACATTTAATTGGATACATACTGTATATGGTTTCATAAAATACCTTTAGCCTTAAGTTTTAACAATAAGGAATTCAAAAGATCTTTTTTTTTACCTTTAAAAATGGAATAAGTCAATGGAATTTGGTGATTCAATTTGCATTTTTTGTATTTGTGCTCTCATTCCGTGGCGCAACTTTGCTAAGGGCTCAATGTCTGTCACTTGAATTCTACCCCGAAACCTTCAGAAATTGTTTTGAAGGAGAGGAGACGAGAGCGGGGGGGATGTATTCACATGCTGGTTTATAGGGTTTTCCAGTGAGCAAACACATTTCTATTTTTGCATCTCTTTCACCTCTTTCTCTGAATGTCTCCACAGAGAATCCTCTAACATCCTGACACGCCTTCATCCTGACCACACCAACACTGTGAGCAGCCAGGGAAAAGAGGGAGAGGATAAAGGAGAAGTGGCAGCCTCCTCTTGTATTTGATCTCTCTCTTTCTTTCTTTCTCTCTCTTCATCCCTCAGAACATTCCTCCAGCGTCTCCTTTTTGTGCCTTTGCAAAGATGACAAATGACTGTCCTCTTATTTGTCTTTGAACTTCACTGCCACACTGTCCCCATTCACAGCTGCATGCATGTAAGCATTGCCCTTGGAGAATGTGTGTGTGTGTGTGTGTGTGTGTGTGTGTGTGTGTGTGTGTGTGTGAGAGGGAAGGAGAAGGCAGCCCCTCCTCACCTCGGGATCACCGCTCCCTCAGCACCCTTTCGCCCCTGCCAATTGAACCCATAAATTAAATGTGACAGGCTTAAATGGTTTGGGGATGCCAGGGTAGTGGGGTCAAGCGATTTTAAGAAATCTAATGCCACAGTGTTTGTATGGAGGGGGACTGACCAAGCCAGAGCCATGATGTCAGGGCCCTTGTATCCCACGTCTCCTTGTGATGCCTGTCATAGGGTCACGCACAAGGGAGATTACTTTTTAGGAGGCACTAAAAGATCAGCGATGTAAATGAGGGGAGATCCATTTCCAGACTGAAGTAGCTTGCAATCAAAGCCTTTTACAGGCCCCCGGATAGTGTTTTGCTCCAACTGGCCAATATGTTTTGCCGTATAGACTGAGGACAAATGTGAATGTAGTGTGTGGGATGTGAACTATAGGTTACTTTTTTAGCACACACTCGAAATTTGAGGAAAGGGTTGGAGCCTGGAACAAAGCTGATGGACCTATAGACTGTGGTGCTATAGGAAGACTCAGGGGATCAATCCATGGAAAGTCACGGTCGTTCCTCTAACAGTTTCTGAAATATTTCATTCTGGACATTGGCACACCTTGATCCATGCCCCAGCATCGCTAAAAACGGTTTAGAATTAAAGGTTTTCATTGGCCATATCACAGAAGCATACCCAACCACATGCATGGTATTGGAAATACCAAAATGATCCTTTGTTTCCACTCAAAGGTGCCCAAGGTTATCAGGAATGCAAGAAAAACCTCTGGAGCCCTAGGCGCAGGGACCCCAAGGGGTCATGGAGCGCCTGGTCCTCTACAAATGATGCAGCTTCTGTAAATGGTTCAGTCTGGGTGTCTTGCTAATATGTAGGAGGGGTGGGGGGCCTTTTACATGTCTGTTCCCAAGGGCCCATTGACTCATAAGTCATGCCTATAGGATGATATTTAAAGAAATAATGTACGTGAAAAATCAATTCTTTCAATGCCAGAAGATGAAATGTCTCTAACACACCTCTTCCTCTAAGTTTGCACCTAATAGAGCATAGCACCCCTCATCTGTCCACTTCTTCAAAATGACTTTGCATGAATTCACTGCACCTACAATGAATACATGCTTTGTCACATTTTCAA
>NC_045755.1:1260302-1263000 GCF_008692095.1 Etheostoma spectabile
GTGTGTGTGTGTGTGTGTGTGTGTGTGTTTGTGTGTGTGTGTGTGTGTGTGTCGGAATGACTTTTCATTGTGTTTAGTCTGAGGTTCTGAGGTTGACCTAGCAGACAGGTTACACAAACAGACATACTGTGGACATACTGTAGAAGGAAAAAAGAAAGAAAAGACATACTGAAGGACAAAAAGACACATAGCTGACCTTAAACAAAATATGTAACACTTGGCTTTTCATAATGGACACAATGTCCAACCTTGTTCTAAGGTTAAGGCTTTGGGAAATGCTGCTCACTTGACTCAAAAGTGCCTCACTGGGATGGAGTGAACACATTAAATAACACTAAATATAGGATTTGTAATTGCATACAGAAACACACATACTGTAGAATGTGTTTTCTGATGGGACAACCCTACCAGCAGGATGATAAACTCTTTATTATGTTACAGCGCAATGGCTAAGGTGTGGCTAGGTTTTGGGAACAATCCTGGTTTAGGTTCTAACATTGTGGTTTGGCTCAAAAATGTAGCAAAAAGACACCAATGGTGATTGTTGGCTGGAAACAGGAAAGGAAAAGCGGTCTCCCGTGTTAAAGTCCGCCAGGTTGTTGACTCCCCCACCCACCCCGGCGCTCTATACCAACACAAACTGACTTCTTCCCTTGCTCCCGCTGTTATTACTTAGGTCGAGATAGAGGACTTTGTCACTTCTTCTGTTTTTCTTGAGAGGAGATGGGGTCTATGAAATCTAGTTTTTGCCAAAGAAAATACAAAAAAAATACATTTAAACACCTCTATAGCAATGTTAAATCAATTGTAAAATGTGAGCTTTTATGCTGTACTGACAAGAAAAAGGGGTGTGTATACGTTGTGTTACACTTTTGGTCTATTCTAGAAAAAGAAAAATCTTTATGTGACACTCCCGTCACACCCGGTCGTTCCTGCCTATCTGCCTGGGTCCTCTCAGCTCCTGACACTTAGTCTAGGCTTTTTATTTGCAGTTTTAACGGCGAACTCATTCTCTACTTGTAGAAGGCTAGTTAATCATCTGTAGGGTGGACGGCGCCTTAAAGACTGAACATTGTGTGGAGAGAGAGGGGATACTGTATTTTACTGTCAGGTTGGCCCTGGTGCAAAAAAGGCAGGAAAACACCTTCAAATTTCAACAAAAAAAAGGCAGGAAAAAATCTTAAAATTTCTACAAAAAAGGCAGGAAAATCTTTAAATTTCAGCAAAAAAAGCCGGAAAAATATCTAAACATTTACGCAAAAAATGCAGAAAAAACATCTTATAATTTGAGCAAAAATGGCAGGAAAAATCCTTAAAATTTCAACTAAAAAGGCAGAAAAAAATCTTAAAATTTCAGCAAAAAAGGCATGGAAATGTAAGCAAAAAATGCAGGAAGAAATCTTATGCTTTCAGCAAAAAAGGCAGGAAGAAATCTTAAAATTTCAGCAAAAAGGCGGAAAGAAATCTTAAAATTTCAGCAAAAATGCATGAGAGAAGAGGAGGAGATGGGCGGGAGAAAAGGAAAAAGACTCCCCTCCAAGTCCAATGTAAATTTACTGTCAGTAATATAACATGGGACACCATCCAAACTGCTTTATATTTTTATGCAAGGATGAGAACATACTGTAGATATGAATTGCAAACAACAATTGTTTTCCTTTAAGAAGCGTGGAACATTGAACAGTCAAAACACAGAACATTCATCACAAAAGCTAAAATTATAACAATTAAAACAAATGTTGGTACTTTCTTGTTAAAGGTTTCTTGAAAAAAGTTATAAGGTAAGAACAAACAAAGTGGAAAACACTGTAGTAAATAGAGCCAATGCCATGTCATTCAAGAACATGGAAAATCATAACCTAAAAAGTATCTCCTAGCGGAGCAGTACTCTGTACTGGCTAATACTCAATAAAGGCCGTTAGTATCATTGTGGGTTTTATGTATGCTTGGTCATTTTATTGGTGATCAATGTCATAATCTTATATCTACATTTTTGTGAGTAATTTAAACTAGGTCTTGTGTTGTGTTTTTATTTTTTTATTTCTTTCAGTGATGCATTGAATGTTGTTGAACGTTTTGGGTGGACTCTAGGAAGAATAGCTGTGGCTATGGCCCCAACTAATGGAGATCCTAATAAATCAGATAATAATTAATAATTTTATAATTTATATATTTTTATTGATCCCCTATGGGGAAATTACAATTTACACTCTGTACACCCTAAACACAGGCCTACACTTAATACACAATACTTTTCCGGCTCACAAATCCAGTCCAAATGCCCCATCATCCCAGCTGTATGGACACCATTTTCACTGAATGAACCCTGGATGGTGCCTGAATGAGGCAGAGAGCGTTTGCAGGTTGCACATGACGTTGGCCGAGACGTTGAGGGCGCTCCAGGAAAAAAAAAAAAAAAAGTGAGGTTCTCAACAACGCAAAATCAGCAAGCAAAGCGCTTCATTCTCATTGCAAAAAACTACAAAAGCCGCCCAGGCTGCCAAAACGTCCTCTGTCTGATCATGGCCTGAGAGTGCAGTCAAACCTAAAGCGGAGTTCTTTCTGTCCTGGACTTCAACACCCATCAACCTTTAGCTCCTGTGTAAATGTACTGCTGTATTAGGGGTTTTGTCCTCGTTAAACTCTAGGATTTGTTTTCATTTCATTTCAAACTACAGATGCCATTTCAGGCTGCAAG
>NC_045755.1:1263010-1273205 GCF_008692095.1 Etheostoma spectabile
GCAGAGAGAGAGAGAGAGAAAGAGAAAAAAAAAAGAAATGTAGACATCTCCAAGTCCAATTGATCTCTGCCAACATTTCTGCATAAACACAGACCACAGGGCCATTTTTCAAGTTTCGTCCGGAGCCCCTCTGTTTTGTTTGATTGGGCTTGTGTAAACATGCATAACATTTTGTTTAGACACATCGAGGATGTGCTTGACACATCAGAAGGGAGGGGCTACGGGGCGATGGGAGGCTGAAGGGAGGCAAAGAGAAGGGAGAGAGCCGATGCAGGAGAAGAGTGAGGGTGGGGAGGCTTAAAGAGTTGTAGGCGACAATGGAAACAAAGTGATGAATGATATTAATTTAGGAGACGTTTATGAAAAGATTTCTTGGAGTTTGATCATGCAGAAAGCAGTGTAGCAGTAACAGCACCCCTTCTCTTCTCTACTACTCTGTCCTAATCCTACTCTGTTGTAGTTTTAGACACCCGGGGGACTTCCTTTAAGACACTGAGCTCTTCTCTCCTCTCTCTTTTCATCTGTGTGCATCGTTATTGCTAACCTAGCTCCTGGGAGCTTATTCCCTGGAGTCCTTATGCTTTTTCACCCAGCAGTTTTCCTTAGATTAGGGTGGCACCTAAATCATGGTTGCACCTGTTGCCGTGGTCCTGCTACACGTCCCGCGATGCCCTTTAAGGTTCCCTGCTACATCCAGCTACGCCCTGCATAGCCCTGCATAGCCTTGCTAGGCCCTCCTAGGCCCTGCTACATCCTGCTACGCCCTGCTCGGCCCTGCTACACCCTGCTATGCCCTGTTACACCCTGCTATGCCCTGTTACACCCTGCTGTGCCCTGTAATGCCCTGCTATGCCCTGCTACCAACCCTGTATGCCCTGCTACACCCTGCTATACCCTGCTTCAACCTGCTATGCCCTGCTACACCCTGCTACACCCTGCTATGCCCTGCTACACACCGCTATACCCTGCTATGCTCTGCTACACTCTTTACTGCCCTGCTACACCCTGCTATACCCTGCTACACCCTGCTATACCCTGCTCAGCCCTGCTACACCCTGCTATACCCTGCTTCAACCTGCAATGCCCTGTAATGTCCTGCTACACCTTGCTATACCCTGCTATGCCCTGCTACACCCTGGTATACCTTGCTTCACGCTGCTATGCCCTGCTACACCCTGCTACACCCTGCTATGCCCTGTAATGCCCTGCTCCACCCTGCTATGCCCTGTAATGCCCTGTAATGCCCTGTAATGCCCTGCTACGCCCTGCACTAATCTGCTATGCCCTGTTACACCCTGCTACACCTGGCTATGCCCTGTGTTGCCATGTAATGCCCTGCTATGCCCTGTCATGCCCTGCTATGCCCTGCTATGCCCTGCTCCACCCTGCTATGCCCTGTAATGCCATGAACTACTACAACTACTATTTTTAGTCACTGTTCCATTATCTTTATTGTGACTGTTATTGCCACTGTGCATCACACCCCCAATCGGCCCCGTCAGACCAAGAGCCTGGGTCTGACCCAGGTTTCGCCCTAAAAGGGAGTTTTTCCTCGCCACTGTCGCACTGAATGCTTGCTCTCAGGGGAATAACTGGAAATGTTGGGTCCTTGTAAATTACAGAATGAAATTACAGAACTCTATATTCAAATATTGTAGACAGAAGATAAAACTCCAGATCAATGTTGTTATGATTTGATGCGATGACATTGAACAAAATTAGAAACAAAACTTAAGTATTTATTGTTCACAAATCTGTCTAAATCTGTACTGTCACCCAAAAATTAAAACCAGCCGCTGATTGACAAACGAGTATTGTGGGTCTGGTTTCTCCAGAAATTCAAAGCCAGACTGTTATGGCGGCTTGTTCAGAATACGTCTCGTATTTTACTAAAAAAGTTCACAGAGGGGGCAAATGCTCACCTTCGATGGCGCCGGGCACATTGGAGAGGTGTTCTCTTCCCGGAGGAACCCTAACCCTAACACCAGATACTGACTGGTTTTCAAACCCCAATTTTAACAAAATTTACAACTATGGTTTAGAGACATGTTTTAATCCTTTGCCTAAAGAATAGGTTCATATTTGAATAGAATATTCACATATGTACATTGAAATATTGCGTTATGTTTTTCCTGTTCTTACTAACTGTCAAGTGATCAGTACGCCTGATTCTAATGGAAGAAATGGAGACAGTCCACAGTCCTCATCTTTAAGTTTAGCTGAAGTTCTATATCCTATCCTACATATCTATATCTATGTTGTTATGTATAACGTTCCACTTCAGGGATTGCTCGTGTGCTGCCAGAAATTTCCCCGGATGCACTTCTTTACGGCCGGATGTCCGTTTCTTTCCAACATACACATGTTCCACCATAATAAGTTCCTTCCTGAGGCTATTTTGCAGCTTAGGGTTGCCCAAGATGATTGTGATTGGTTTAAAGAAATGGTGTGGTGTCTGAACAGCAATGCTGGAATGATGTGTGGAGAAGGAATCCGCTTGATCCCGTATTTTCAGCATCAATTTACAAGCTCTGCAGAAGCTCGGAGAGTGACCCAACCCAATGAACACTCTGTCTCTTAGTACTTCAAACATACTTCATATAGGATGTGTTGGGTAACATAGAACATTGAAAAGTTGTGAGTTGGCAGGTTAAAGTCTATAGAACATGAAGTCCCTTGAACCTACACAGCCACCAATCACTGCTTTCCACATTAGAATCCCTCCTCAAAGACCACTCCACTAAGATGTCAATCATTGACCCTTTGCATTGGCACATATGACAGTGCTTGGCAAGGCTATGTGGACTAGGCAGAACGTCCTTGTTGAGGAAGGTCATGAAATGTGAGACTAAGCTAAAATCAATATGAGGTATATCAAGAGGATATCTTCCAAAGTTATAGTTGTTGTGTCGCTAAAAGGAAAACATTTGTCTATCTCTGAATGCTAATGCTTTAAATTAACTTTAGATCAACGTTTAAATGCATTTATGTAAAGAAAGGGGGCCGGGGATCACTTACATTAGGAGGGTCAATAGGTAAGGGTCATTATGAAAAGAAGGATTAGCTAAAACCTGTTTTAGCATTCAAACTTGACATTTAATATTTGTTTTGAAACGATCCTTTAATAACTCTTTGGTCCCACTTTTTAAAATCAAGTGGCTTTCATTAATGTGGATCAGATAGCTCCATGTGAGCTTATCTGCCCCCGTCCTCCCACCTCCTGTCTGTTACATGTTGGACCTTTCTGTGACACACTGATGCCCCGCTGTGCAGCCACCTCTCAGATCTCACCGTGGAATGAAAAGGACACGTTGGAAGGAAAATAAACTCTTGCAAGCACACCAGACATTCACAGAGGGCACCGAACGATCGACACATTGAGCCCAGCTGCGTCCACGCCAAAACCAAATAAACAAAGTCAAAATGAAAAGGAAGAAAGGAACCAAACGGCACCACTCTTTAATCAGGGTACAATTAGGCAATCTTAAATCAATTAGTGCCCTACCATGTTGACACAGTGCATCTGGGATATGATGAAGTAACTTCCTGCCTACCCACTCATATAACACTTTTCTAAAGTGGAGATTGCCATCCAAAGCTCATTCAGAACACCACAGGGTTCTGGGGGTTTCTCAATATCATGCTTTAGGTCTATTAAAAGCCACAAAGTCTTTATTGTGTTTCACAGGCAGGCCCAGAGCATGCGAGAAAAATAAGACATAAATTGAGTGTGAACTTTGATGGAGAAACAAACAAGTTGGACAAAAATGTTGTTTTCAAATGGAGCTTTTGCTCTTTAATGCTGCAGTTTACTCCAAGTACATTTAGTCATCAGTCTGAAGGGTTACATCAAAGCTAATTTCCTCTCCAGCTGCACTGAGCTTTAATGTGTCTCTCTGCGGCTGTACCCAAAAGCTTACAACAAATGTCTTCTGAGGACAGACTGGATATTATATATGATTAATGAGTTGCAATGCAGACAGTTAGCAGGTCCTACATTTCCACACGTCGTGGAAGACATGTGATTTGAATTTACAGCATCTTTAAACTCATCTCAGCTGATTCAAGGCACAGCGCTGCCGTGCGGTGTTATGACAGCTTGTCATACGAGAGACAAGACACTTTCTGTCTCTAGATGTACACAGGCTGCCAGTATTAATTGTGTGTATGCATGTATAAAATGGGATAAGGGAGGGAGCGCGTCTCCTGATTAATGAGACACTTGAGAGTGAGACATAACAAACACAGAGGACCTTGTTGACGGATAGCGTGGAGACAAAGTTTGACTACGGTTTGACATTAGGTCGACATGTCAGACCCGTTTATATGGTTGCCATGCATCACCGGGCACCATTTACCTTGACAGTCAGCGATGACAGTCAACATAAAGCATCAGAAAGGCTTGGGGTCAATATGGTATACATGAGTCAATACACAGGAACGCATTACCCAATCTGCAGTGTCCTATATCTTAAAGTGGGCTAAATATAGATCCTATATAACATGCATCATACCTGAAATACAACCTACAGTAATCCTTTGGACAGCGCCTTACTTTGCCAACAATCCTATTATTTTTTTATGGGGTTTGAAATATGAATATAAGGTATTCTGTTCCAAATTTAGATATAGTCCATATTTGCAAAAACAGACATACTGCTGGCATCAAAGTAAGCCACATAACACAGGCTCCTTTTAAAATACGAGTCATCTCAACACTTTTGCTTACAAAATTACCTCCACCGCCAAGAAGGTTATGTTTTCTGCTTGGTTTGTCTGTCTGTCATGATTACAGAGGGACCATTGTCCCCATTTTTTTTGTTCTTCTTTTTAAGATCATTTTTGGGCATTTTAGCCTTTAATAGACAGGACAGCTGTAGACAGGAAAAGAGAGGGGGAAGACATGCAGCAAATGGCCGCAGGTCGGATTCAAACCCTTAGCCACTTTGTTGAGGACTAAGTGTATAGGCGCTTGTTCTGACAGGGTGTGGCATGGACCCTGGAAGAACCCATTAAATTTTGGAGCTGTTCCGGGTAACTGGGCTGATACACAAATTATTTTTCACTTTTAACCACATTGCAAGATAGGGCACTTGTGCTGCGTTCATGTAGTGTCGGAAATATGAGTACCCAACTGGGAAAATGCAAGTGGACTCAAGTAATAGTTTTGAATGTTTTTGAAATACTGACCTTTTTTGTCCTTAATAAACACATAGCAAAGTCATACCATGCAAGAAGTAAGCATTCACTAGGTTAGGGTAACACTACTGAGTGAAATGACAATAAATTAATATAATTCAGTTCCACCTTATCAATTGATTTGCTTTTGGAAGTTTTAATGACTGATATTAAAATAATGAAAAATGAAGAGTATCTAAAACTTGTAATGAGCAGTGATACAACAGTGTCCTACTGCAAATGTGACATATTGTAGCAGCCCTATTCACCAGTAAACTCAGAGATGGGGTTAGATTGTTACAGGTGGTGCTGATCATTAAACTGGGATCATGATTAGAAGATTGGAGCATTTGTTCTTTACTGAGACAACTGACAACAAGCCCAGATAGCTAACATCTCATTAAATACACAAAGATGTCTTTATAGCATTCCTATAACCGCATAACTATAGTCAGCCTATACCTCTGCTACTGTTACCTGCTGATGGTTGAACATCTAGTAAAACCATTCAGTGATCCGTCTGACAAACAGATTTAAAATGGGATGGGAGAGAAGAAGGACAAGGAAAGAACAGGACACCAGACAGCTATTAAGGACATTAGATCAAAGTTAGCACAAGGCCAGCAGACAGACAGGAAGAGTAGAATAGAAAAGAGGAAGAACATAAGGAGAGAAAAAGACAGATAAAAACACAATACAGAGACAGATGTAGGTGGAAAAATAGGCAGAGCATGACAGAACGTGAGATACACTAAGAAAGAAATAGAAATATATAGGCAGTGAGGGAGAAAAGGGGACAGGGAGACAATGGAAGAAAAGGAGAGAGAGAGAAAAAGAAAAAGAGGGATACAGTAATGGAGAGACAGAGAGGGGGGGGGGGGCGCGGTGAGGCAGTGTCTCCTCCATCAGTCGATTTTAACACAGACGTTCAACAACATAGACATCAGATAGAGCAGAACTTCACCACCTCTGAGAGACAAACGGCAAGACACTGGAGAGACGAGAGGAGAGGAAAAAGAGAGGAAACAAAAGAGGAGAGGAAAAAAGGAAATAAATAAGAAAAAAAAGAAGGAGCAAGAACAGAAGGAAGAACATGAGAGTGCAAATATGGTAAGAGAATGTAGGAAAGAAGGACAAAAGGCAGGATGGAAGGAAATTGTGAAGGGAAGAAATCAATAAGAAATGAAGGCAGAAGAAAGAAAGAAATGGTGAAAAGAGAAAATAGAAGGAAGAAAAGAAGCAACTAAGAAACAAATGGCAAAAGGTAAATTATATATATAGTCTTAGTGAACACTCAGAACAGAGGAGAGAAAGAAAGAGTGAAGCTGATGAAAACTAAAGTGGAACAAAATACAGAACGCCAAATGAGAAGAAGAAGTAAAATGAAGTGAGAGGAAGGTAGAAATAAGCAAAGCGAATGGAAAGAAGAGCCTGTACTGGCTTTGATTGTCTGATTTCACGCTTTACTGCCTCGTTTGAACTCAGTTACCCGGTTTTAATTAGCAGCAGTTCATTAAGGCCGCATGCATCCAGCGAACATCCAATAAAGCGAGCCTCTGGGTTGAAGTCAGACGTGGGCTGGCTTCCTCCCGCCAGGCCGTAAAGAACAGGTGATGACAGTTCTCACATGACTCAGTTGGTATAGTTTGAATGCGCAGCACACACACATGTGGTGAAATGCCACTAACCTCTAACCACAGCTCATAGAACGACACTGCAGCTAACCAGCAAGCTAACGGCTATAGACAGTCAGGGCCCATTTACAAGCCAGCAGGAAATTAACAGCACAAAACACTGTTAGACACGAGGACAGCGTCTCTCTAACCCACAGCTCTGACATGGAAAACTGGCAAATGTCTGTTTCTGTCTTTAACAACCATTTTTATAGATGTTTCCATCATGTCTCTCAGTGTGATCCGATTTCACACACCAGCTACGTTGTGTGAGATTCTGGACACCACCACGGCCTAAGCGCCTGACTTGGACTGCGGTTCCTTTAATGGCCACTAGAGGCTGGTTTGAACATATAAACTCCCGACTTTATAGAAGGAAACAGAGAAACCCACAACACCAAAACAACAGAACCGTGCCCATCCACTCAAACAGTTTCTGCTTGCTGTAATCATTCATCCTGTTTATACAAATACCTTCCTTTCGTGCTTCCAATCCAAAAAATTCACAAGCCAAAGTTAATTTGGACTTTAAAGCTAATTTGAGGCTTCAAGCAGTCTAAGTTGTAGTGGTGTGCAAAAAATTCTAATCGCTATTTAAGCTCTATTCAAAATCAATTCATAGTATTCCAGAAATTCAATCTTTTTTTTTGAAAGTATTTTTTTTGCCTGTATCTACTGCAATCACATGATAGATACTTTATTGATCCCAAGGGGAAATTCAAGGTCCCAGTAGCTTGCAGACATCACACACAACAGACACATACAGTTGTGTTCAGAATAATAGCAGTGTGTTGAAAAAAGTGAATAATGCTCAAAGTCCTTAAAATAGCTTTTAATTCCATAATACCCATGCATTGGGGACACTGTGCATTCAATTTCAAATCAAAACACTTGATCAAGTTTGTGTTCTACCTTTGCAGAAAGTGAAGAAAAATGAATATTAGGCTGTTTTTCTTTACAAGCTCAAACATTTACTATACAAACTGAAAAATGTCGTACGGGTTTGCTTTACTTTGAATCCCTGCACTAATATTTAGTTGCATAACCATTATTTCTGAGAACTGCTTCATATCTGTGTTGCATGGAGTCACCTGTGAACAGGTATTCCAGCCCAGGACGATTACACTATCTCCCACAATTCCTCTGCATTACTAGGTTTGGTCCCAGAAACAGCATTTTGGATGTCCCCCCACAAGTGTTCTCTGGGATTGAGGTCTGGGGGTTGGACTGGCCACTCCATAAAATCAATCTGGTTCATCTGGAACCAAGACTTTGCTTGCTTACTGGTGTGTTTGGGTCCTTGTCTTGTTGAAAGACCCTTTTCAGCAGAAGGCAACTTGACCTCTTCAACTATCCTGATGTATTGAAACTGATCCATGATCCTTGGTATGTGATAAATAGGCCCAATACCACAGTATGAGAAACATCCCCATTACCACCATGCTTTACTGTCTTCACAGTGGACTGTGGCTTAAATTCAGCGCATGGGGGGGGGGGGTCGTCGGACAAACTGTCTGCAGCCCCTAGACCCAAAAAGAACTTTTCTCTCATCAGTCCACAGAATGTTGCTCCATTTCTCATTTGGCCAGTCAGTGTGTCCTTTGCCAACTTTCAACCTATTCAGTACATGTCTTTTTTCAGAAATGGGACTTTGCGGGGGCTTCTAGCTGATTTGCTTCACGTAGATTTCTTCTGATCGTAACAGTACTCACAGGTAATTTTAAGTCTTCTTTGATTTTCCTGGAGCATTGGTTGAGCCGTTGCCATTTTGCCCATTCTTCCATCTATTCGAATGGTAGTTGACCGTTTTTTGCCACGTCGTTCAGGCTTTGGATGCCAATTCAAGGCATTCATTTTCTGCACTTTTTTATATGTCTTCCCCTCTCCAATCAACTTTTTAATCAAAGTCTGCTGTTCCTCAGAGTAATGTCTGGAACGCCCCATATTGCTGAGTATCTCAGTGTGCTAGGCACTATAACCAGCATGCACAACATTTGCTTCCTGCCTTTCTTAAATACGGGCCATAACTAACACCTTTTTCTTCCCAGAATCAATCACATCACTAATAACAGATTCAATTCCACAGAATGAGGAGCATGTCATGACTATTGGGTCTGTTGGGTTTCTTTGACTCTACAACGTTTATTAGTAAATTATTTGCCATGTAGATACATCACCGCTACCAAAAAATGTGATTTATGAGGTTATTGAGGTTGGACTGCTATTATTTTGAACACAACTGTACATAATAACAGGATGATAAAATAAATAAACAAATCCACGTGAATAATATGGATGGATGGAGACACACCCACACACACAGGAAAAGTAACTACAATTACATACTGTTAATCGTTTCTGAGTCGAAAATTGGATCGAGAGCCTAAAAATCGGAATCAAATCGTGACATTCTCTGAATTATAAGCCCCTACCGAGTAATATAGTGGATTTCTTCTAAAGGTACTATCTTCATAGTACAAATGTGGGTAATTTGGGTTATTAACCCTCCATTGCATCACAGCAAGGACACAGAAATCTGAACCAAAAAGACTGTAACTTTAAATAATGCCTTGGTTTGTCAAATTCTAGCTCATATTAATGTCAGATACATTTGTCCCTATCACTTCCATTGGAAGCCTGTCAGGATGTATTCTCCAAACATCCAGTACGAACAGGAGGAAGGATTACGGTACTGTTTCAAAGCTGTTCTGGGCATGTGTGATTTATTTATGTCTGAGTAGTATATTTCCCATATTTAGACGTTCTGGCTTAAGCACACATTAGTGATGCTACAGTACATTTATGTTTTCTACACTGAAGACAAAAGTGTCCAATGGCCATCCCAAGAACAGAAGCATCCGACACAAAAAAATTCCATTCAAGGTGAATTTAAAAAAAAAAAGGGTTATGTTATGAAGCTTTATTTAGAATTGGCAGTACTTAACAAAACTAAGAAGAATTGAGTCTGCTCGAGTGCATTTTTATAGTGGATCTTTTGGTCTTTCTATCAGTGTATTAATGTTAAATAAAGGAGCTTTCTCAGAGATTGTTTTTGTTTTTTTAATATATCCTGGGCTATTTTTCGTTTTCAGATTTTTTTATTTACATGTATATTGCAGCTGTATATTTTCAATCTGGGAAGGAAACCCTGTCTTTGCATTTCATTGTAATCCCGATCCTTTTTAATAAAAGAGCTTGTGAAAAGTGGCTTTGACCTTGAACTGAACATTTCAAAGCCACTTAGTAAAAAAACAAAAACAAAACCGAGATATAATGTTTAGTCCAGGACGAGTGTAAGATCTGATAAAAATTTGTTTGTGTGTTTGTGGGGGGGGGGGGGGGGG
>NC_045755.1:1273215-1285085 GCF_008692095.1 Etheostoma spectabile
TTGGGACCAGTTATAAGACTCTGCGCCATGATGCTGGTGCACCTAAATAAAAAAAGTTAGGCGCACCAGTGCAACCATAGTGTGCAACCGGCGTAGTATTGGCGTAGTATTGGCGTAGTTGTTTAGCCAGTAAAAACTAATGTGATATAAGTTATATGTACATTTTATCCACAACTTTAATAATCAGCTACTTTGTTGGTTTGGGTTTAACTCTCATTACACACCACTTCTATTTACAAAGAACCAAAATTGAATTATAGGCCATTTCTGCAAATTGAAGCAGGAAGTGGCTCTGAGCTATGGGATTAGACCTACATTAGGTTACTTCACCCTTCGTTTTATACGTTTAATTAAACAGGTGAGTTGGGTTAAACCCTGTTTAACATGTATTATGGCAATATATCGAAATTATATTGATATGAGACAATATATCATCTTAGATTTTGGATGTTGTAATATTGTAATATACAATATATATAATATAATATTGTTGTGGTATCAATATCAAGGCATTTGGTCAAAAATATTGTGATGTTTGATTTTCTTCATATCGCCCAGCCCTACGCGCATAGCTCAAATCTTTCATAAACAGCTTTTACATTCTCACAGACAGACATCTCTTCTAATTTTACATAGTAACTGTCCAAAAAACACAATCTGGAAGTCAAAACCGAGCTGTAGTTGGGATTGTTAAAACAGCAGGGAAGCCTCAGCTGTACACAGGAAAGCCCTGTCCATCATCAATGACAAAATACACCCCCTCCACCCTGAGTTTGACTTGCTTCCTTTAGGGTGGGGCTACCCCTGGAAAATAAAAAGATCTACAAGGGCTCTTCCGTCCCAAATGGAATTCATGTGGTCTACAAACTACAATAAAATTGAATATGAGTGTCAGATGTACATGATGGGTATGATTGCAATGACTCAGAGCTCATTATGTCTTTCTGTTAATGTGACATTTTTATCTTGTGGACATGTTTTGTGTTCATATTTTCCTGAGTCTTCTATAAGTAATCTTCTATTCTATTTGCTCCGGTGTTCGGCACTGTGTTGTAAAAAGGTATTTCTGCGGCCCATGTTTTAAACTTTTACTCCGACAGAAATGCAACTTGGAACCGCAATATGTTTTTTAATGAACATCTTAAGGAACAGTTGAATTCTAATGGGAGGGTGTCTTTAACTCTGCTTTATATCAGCTGTCTGAACATTATCACTGGAAGGGGAATCCACAACTCAGCAGCTACTCTGCACCGCTGGCTGCTGCTTTTAGCTCTCAATCTCTCACTCAGTCTCTCCAAAGTCTCAAACAATGAGCTATAACACTTACAAATGCCAAAACATATCCCAACAAAGACACACGGACATCCAAACCGACTTGTTTTTTAATGTTTCTGATTTTATTTAGGTCTCATCAGTCAGCAGCTGAGGACTGAGGGGATGAAATGTGTTTGAGCACATCCGTGCAGGACTACATGATGCACGGGGCAGAAAAAAACATTACTCTGACTGACACTAAGTCAATAACGCAGCACTGGGGCTAAACGGGCTGGATCTGTCAGTAATAAAGCACAGCCAGATATCTGTAGGAGAACTCTTCAACCCCCGCGCCCTGCCAGCGGTATACAGAAACAAGCACAAAAGGAGCACAGATCACGGAAACCCTCCAAACGATGACAGAGGGATTCCTTGGAGAGAGACAAGCTGAGCCAGACAGGCTTAGAGGGAGGGACACACACACACAGACACGCACACACGCACATGCAGGATCAGATGGATGCATAGACACACACACACACACACACACACACACCTAAAGACACTCACTGATAGATTATCATTCATTTTCTAATAAAAGTTATTTTTTACTTTATTGCCACTGAGCATCAACATAGAGTAGCCAGATGAAAATCCCATGACGCCACTTTTTTGTTATGCCATTTCTAAGACCTGAGGGCTATTTTACAAAACCAAGATAAGGGATTAAGCCAGGATTTCCCAGTTATCCCGGCTCAGGCCCTGCTTACACAAACATGGTTATTCTGAAAAACGAATACATTTCCTTTCGTTTGTGCCCTTCGTTAACACGCAAACGGAGAATTGGCCTCTGAAAACGAGTCTTTCTAAAAACTCCGGCCAGAGTTGGGGTTTTTTCAGAGAGATTTTTGGAAATCTTTGTTTGCACGTTTGCATGTATACTCAGAAAAACAGAGGTTTGGGCAGCCGAGGAAGTGAGGAAGAGAGGAGAGAGAAAGAGATTCATTGCTGTTGTTGCTATTCTGGGGATTCTGATTGGCTAGCGTGGGCTTGAGCTTCGCGTTACACGGCCACCTAAAGGTTTGGCATGCTCTCGACGCCACTGACAGCATATATACACGGGTATATAATTAGTGTTGTTACTGTTATATTGCTGTATGAAGACTGCTGTACATATTGTTGTTAGAAGTTGAGATGATTAGAAAAGGCTGATAAAGTTTCCCAATATATTTTAAATGAAGTCAGTTACTAAGGGCAATATATAAAGTGCTGACCATGTGTATTTCCATAGTGGACCAATGCACCTTAAATGATTTTAGTGGATTAATTAAGTTCAGTGAACCATTAACGATATAGTGTCGGCTACTGTACATTCATGTACCAACAGGGAGAGGACACCTCAACCTCATATTTTGCTAGTGGGAAATAACTGATGAATAGACTTTGTTACATTCAAGTTTACAATGTGCATGATATTTATCATTTATTTATCTTTAGAGTTTCTAGATTCTCTTCCAGATTTTCAGTGTCTTTCTATTCTATGTCCATATTTACAAGGGAGCAAAGCGTATCATATTTTAAAGGAAACTCGTCCTCTATAAGAAAAAATGTGAGAAACGTCCACGTCCACCTATCCTCTGCTATGCTACGCTACATCCTGTCAGCATACACAATACCAGGTCTTCCTCTAAGTGGAATGCAGCATCATTAATGGTTTTCTAACTGGGCTTTTCCTAATATGACATGTCAACATGTCTGCCGTGAAAAAGGTCTAGAGCGGACTCTACAATACTCTAAAAATAACTCTTAACTGAAACCATTCAATGAGTCACTTGTCATTTGCAAAAACAAGCATTTGTACACTTTGCATTAAAAGTGAGCAGTGGGAGTTAATATGACTTGGGTTATTTATATTTAAGCCCATGGTAGAGTGAGAGAAACAAAGTGAAAGAGATATTTTTGCATCATATTCTAGCAATGTAGGAAATTGATCTTCATGGTACATTTCCTGAGTAACATTATCTTCGGCTTACTTTTAAGCCAAAGAGTTAATATGTGCAAAGGATTAGTAGTCTAATCCTTGAATGGTTTGATTATGACAGTTTCAGAGCAGTGGTCAGTACTAAATGTATATATATAGGCTACAATCAGTCAGACCTTTGTGAATCGCACCAAAACAAGGCCATCATGGGGATCATTTGGACCAATATTATGTCTTAACACATGGCATGATTATTTTGTACATAGTCCCTACAGTCATTCAGTCCATCAATTTCATCAACCCTGTTACTGTGACACACGCAGAGAGGGGGAATATCTTGAAGACTGGTCTTACCCTGACAGTTGTGTCCGTCGTGGGCCAGCATGAATCCATCGTAGCAGGTGCACCTGTAGTTGCCTGGTATGTTGATGCATTCATGGACACAGCCTCCATTGTAGTCGTTCTCACATTCGTCCATGTCTGAAAGACAAAGGTGGTTTTGTTTGTTTCAGTTGTTTAGGTGTCACTGCAGTTATAGTAGAGTATAGATAGCTTTCTCTTTCTGTTCCATAGGTCATCGCATAAATAAAACTGCTGAAACCCTGTCACAGCCTTGGAAACTTTCAAGATATCAGAGGTTAGTCATGTCTGGAGGGGGAAATAAAATGGCTGTTGAAGGGAAGAAAGATGACAAAAAGAGAGCAGAGTTACTGCGTCCTAACAGATGATGATGATGATGATAAGTATTAACATAGCAACATTACAGTGCAGTAATGAAGGATCCTCAAGACAGCAGAAGGGGGCAGTTGGCTGGGGAGTGGGGAAGGAAAGGAACGTGTCAGACGGTGTTTATTCAACTGGGGATGCGCCCTCCCCACATCTATGCTGAGTCAGCGAAGGCTTTCGAAGGAGCGGCTCACAAGTGGTTACCATGCGGAGCCACTAAAACAAACAGCCCCCCCCCCCCCCGTGTGAACAACAGGAGATCCGGCAGGCAGCAAGGAAGACCCCGGCCCACATCCTCCTCCTACCCACTCTGTACTGAGGATGACACAGTGCTGAGCCTCTCCATTCTGGCGCCCCAGGCGTTCTGCTGGATGTGCCCATGGATCATCTCGGCCCCGTTAAAGGGTCCAATCAGGGTCACTGGATGACTTTGCAAAGTGTGAAAATTGCAAAGAAGTAATGAATCTTTCTGGAGTGTTTCACTGGTCTGACCCACTTGAGATCCAATTAGGGGGATGTGGCCCATGAACTAAATTAGGTTTGGCACCCCTGCTCTACAGTGTGTCCACCCAGATCATTGTCCCATCCTTTACTCTCTTCTCTTTTGACGGGAGTCAGCCAGCCTTCCAAAAGAATGCAACAGTATGAGAGCTAATGTTGTCTACATAACTACCTAAAAATTTATATTCTGATGCCTCCCTAATTGGTCAGAGGTGGGTAGAATAGCCAAAAATTGTACTCAAGTAAAAGTACTGTTACTTCAGAATAATATGACTCAAGTAAAAGTAAAAGTAGTCATCCAAATAATTACTTGAAAGAGTAAAAAGTGCTTGATGAAAAACTACTCAAGTAGTGAGTAACTGTTGAGAACGTCTGATTTATTTCTTAACACAAGCATCAATCAGACCGACAAAAATACAAATAATCATATTTAGCAATTATAGCTCATCCAATCAATAAATAAATTAAAATGTATTTTTAATGACAAAACAGCTTACTGAGAGACTTGTCACATCAAATTTGATGGATATTGCATGTGTAAAACATACTGTAGTAACCTAAACAAGCATCCACCCCTCCACGAAGAAACTAAAACCCCCACTACGTCTCCTCAGGTTAGTGTTGAGTTGTTGAATGCTCACATGTACATTGTTTTGGTCGACACAGAAGGCATCGCATAATGTAGCTGCTTCCACTTTTCCTAAAAGGTAACCATGCTTTCACTATGAGGCCGGGGGGGGGGGTCCTCCTGGTCTGCGTTGCCTTGGCGACGTTGATTCTGACGTATTTGCTTTGCTACGACTGTAAGCTAACCTGTCCCGCTGCGCATAGACATATAAGAGATACCTCTTTATATGTCTATGCGCTGCTGAACAAGTATGGTCACGTGACTGCACAACGACGTGTGATTGGTTGCACAGTCACGTGGTAGAGCCTTCAGCGGAGGACTCTCTCTCTGTCAAAATAAAACTAAAATGAGACGTACGCTGGGGTAAAAACAATGAAGCGTAGTAACAGACGAGCCATTGTAGCCTGATGTAGCAGTAAGAGTACAGTTTCTTCTTCACTAATCTACTCAAGTAAAAGTAAAAGTAGTGATTAAAAACACTCCTAGAAGTACAATTTTTTCAAAAACTTACTCAAGTAAATGTAACGGAGTAAATGTAACTCGTTACTACCCACCTCTGTAATTGGTCCATACATTTACACCATCAATGACTTTGTTGAATGGTGTGTTGCATCGCACCTTCCACTAAATGTAGCCATAACGAAAGGAAAAAAGGACATGCTCATTGATTTTAGAAAAAAAACACAAGAAATTACATCAATGTGTGCAATCTCATAACCACCTGGTGATGATAATAGACTTTGAGGACATTGGCACTTTTACATTAACAAATCGATCATGACCCTCTTTTACCACACTTTTATTCAATCAGTTTTATTATTTGCACTAATAGCCTGGTTTGAAAAATCAAACTCACTCGAGTGGTCTAGCAGGCTGATCGGTAGGGGGTGTACGTACGTTCAGGAAATGCCACGATTCGATTCAATATCGATTTCGATGAAAAAAACGATTCAAAAAAGTATGTGTCACAGTATGTATAACGTAAACTTTTTACTTTTACAGTATGTACTGTATGTATGTGTATGCATGTATGTATGTATGTATGTATGTAACTTTTGCAGACGCCATTTTTTGGTTTTCTGTTATTTTGAAAGTGTAAATGATGGAAATGAAATCTAACTTTTTGTGACATATTATACGAATGTCTAATCTGTCATTTGATGCCTTTAGGAGATTTTTCCATCTTTTCTTGGCTTCTTTATGCACATTAATACAAATTTTTACCTGAGGTGCCCAAACACTCAAACCCCACTGTATACGTGTATGAGGACTCTACTCCAAACAAAATTTACTTCTGATAACAGCAGGACAGTTCAGTGTTTGTGATTACTTCACATGTCTGTAATAAAAGCAGGAAAGTTCAGTGTCTGTGATTACTTCACATGTCTGTAATAACAGCAGGAAAATTGAGTTGAACAGTTAAAGTCAGTTGTGAACTGAGGATAATGTTTTTTGATTAAAAAAAAGGCACATTTTTCATCAGATAATGATAGGATAAATCAAATAAACTCATATTTGAAATCAGTTTGACTGAAATGAAAACAAATATTGGTTTTGGCGAGACTAGATTAAATGCACAATATGTAATTTTCTGCCATCTCTCAATCAAAACAATGGATGTCAACACAGACTAAAGACTTTGAGAAGTTGCAGGGGATCATGGGAGTTCATTTAAAACCACCATTGCCGAGTGAAATGTATCTGTTCACGGACCAGTTAATGTAATAAAGTTTTATTCACATGAAGTACAGCCTGTCATTTGAATAAAAGTGTTTCCCACGCAATTCCTTAGATTTTATGTGTTGTAGCCAACCAGTTAGCAAGCAAGCAAGCTAACATTAGCCAGCAATTAATACCACAAGATCTGTATATACATCTCAGTGTCCTCTATCGGACGTATTTACAGCGTGTCCTCAGTTTTTGATACCCCCCGCGCTGCAAATTGCTTTCTAATCTGTGGGAAACACTGGAATTTGCCAATGTTGGCCTTTGGCCACACATGAGTGCCAGTGCATGGGGGCTAATATGGTCCTGTTCCCTGACGGAGCAATACACTTTCTGTTATTGCCTTTAGCGTTCGCCGCTGGGTTCAGGTTTCTGTAGTGGCTGGGGAAACAAATTAGTGTGTGTGGCACTGGTGTGACTAACGCAGTTCAAAATTTAGGTCCAACAGATGAGTAGTGGATGCCTGTATATTTTTTTTCCCAACACCAATACTGGGCTGCCATATAAGTACAGACTTTGTTCAATTGGATCACAGAGTTTCTCAGGAAGTGGTGGAAAACTGTTAGTGACTCAAGTTGCCAGTTTGATTTATGGGTGGAGGCCGGTGGCCCTAAGCAGGAATGAGAGAGACACACACACACACACACACACACTTTGGACATAACCCAGACCTGGGCACTGCACACATACAAATACTCAAAAAAATACAAATGTACACCACGCACAACCATAACACATGCAAATGTATTGCAATACTGACAAATGACAAACAAATAACAACACTCACACAATACAGATGCACAAACCAACAAAAACAACACAAACACACTCGTTTATCACACTATTCACAGAGACCTTCTAAACACGTTCGTTCAGATCCTTAACCCTTCTGGTGTCTTCGGCTCAAATTTGAACCCTTTCCAAAAAATGTCTATATCAGAAATTTGGGTTTCTTTCAAACAAATTTTCCAAAAAAGTAACGTGGATGGTTCCCAAAAACGCTCCTCACAAGTTAAATATCAGTTCACTACTTTTAGTGAATTTGTGTGTTTTATATCAATTTTTTACCATTTGGAGAAAAACTATTGAAAAAAGAACTTTAAAAAAAAAAGTGTAAAAAAGAGAGAGAAAAATGTCAAAAGTGACTAAAATGTGAACAAATTTCAAATAAAGTGACTAAAATGTGAAAATATGTTAATAACAGTCAAAAAAAAGTTAGAAATGTAAAAAAACAAAGCTTTAAACATTTTGGAAAAACCCCACGCAAATTTTAAAAGGCTCTGAAAAAGTCGAGAAACGTCAAAAAAGTGACAAAATCATTGGGGGGGGGGAAGCGACAAAAGGCTCGAAAAAAAAAAAACGACCATAACTTTGATAAAAGGTTTTTCATTTTAAATTTTGCAGGTCGGTGGGAAGACACAAGGGTTAACACCTCGACTTTAGCTTGAGTAGGAACCCTTAGAAAAGTCCAAAAGCAGGCGGACAAATACATGAAAAGATCCTCATCTGAGAGGTTTCACTTGGTTAGAAACCATCATGACAAAAGCCAAATCAATACCACATTCTGCACCATGAAGCGCCCCAGACATGTTTACCAGAAGCCAATTACACAGGCCAACACACACATCAGTTGGTCTGATCTCTGATCTCCATCATAATAACTATTTGCATTAAATGCTGTAATATGATATAGTGAACAGAGCTTCCTTCAAAAGTTCATAAAACTGACCTAAAACAGCTTTAATTGAGCTGCATTGTGGAATAACAGCCAGCATTAATTCTATGGTTTACATTTAAAATGAAAAAACAATCATGGGAGGAGGGAATTAAAGAGCCTAAGCCTTGGGTATACAAACTCCCAACAGCCATAACTGGCTCATCCTTAAAGGCATTTGCAACCAATTAGGGAGAGCTGGAAAAGGCCACTGTTTGGGGAAAGGTTGTTTGGACACTTTGCTGTGCTGCCAACTCAGACGGCGTGGTTCAGCACTTCCTCTGTGCTCTGCTTTCCATCTGTCAGAGATGAAGGGAGAAGGTAAAGACTAGAACGACTGAGGGGGGAGAGAGCCTCACTACACCACTGAGGGGGAATGAAAAGCAGCAGGTGATTAATTGGTGCCTGAATTGTTTCAAACAGGCAGACAGAGACGCATTCACACTAAGTTGGCTGCATTGGAAAAACACATCTTCTCTATGTTTTGGACTTCCTTTCGCACTAAACTGGGACTTTTTTTTTGCAAAACCAGAGTGATTTTGTGGAAAATCACTCATTTTCCCACAAGCACATCATCTTTTAAGCTGTCTCTCTTAGAGGGTTTAAAGTAGGATCCCGCGTCCATTTTTTTCTACTACTATTGATCTATGCTGACAGTTAATATAGAAACGGGCAGACGTACATTTAAATGCCCTCTGTAGATAGATAGTATTACATGCTGCCGCTGGTGAAGTACAACTTATCTACTTTCACTTAACTATGGTGCCGTAAAGTCTAGACTTTATCAGATCTCTGTGATCTGCACAGTAATAACCTACCATCATTACTGAGATTAAAGTACATTATTGCTTATATTTGCACTGAATAACACAAACAGAAACATAAGTCTTGCAGCGCACATGAATGTGCAATATTAGCTCGCACGTAGCACCCTTGTGAATTAGCCTCCCACATTCATAAATCCTACATAACATCGTCATCAGACTTAGTGATGCACGCACACAGTAGTATCCAAAATGTTTGTCCAATGAGGGGATAAAGGAGAGTGTGATAGCGTTCCACGTTAACGTCTTTTCTCTCTTGCTCAAGACCGCTGTGACGAGAGCGTGACCTTAAGTTACTAGTCCAGGTAGAGCGAGCTACTATACTGACAGGGAGAGAGAGAGAGAAACTGTATCACTACTAATAGGTTGCACATAAGGGGGAAAGTAGCTTCCACTTAAGGGGCAGCACAGCGCAAAGCCTTACAAAGTGTCTTTGCTAGTTTAACACTGACTCAGTTGTCAGTTTACGACCATTAGGATGAGTGCGTGTTTGGCAGGGTGGGGGGCATGACGATGGTGGCTCTCCATCGTGATGCCGGTCAACCATCACAGCGCAACCTTAATGCGTTACTTCATTTCCTAGCAAGAAGACAACTCTCTCACCGGAAATTGAGGCGCCACTTCCACCTGAGCATAGCCAACAAAAAATATTAGTCCTCACAAAACATCCTATAGAGGGGGACAGCACTATACGCAGCTTCAAAACCCTCAATAACTGACTGACGCTGTATCTCTAAGGACTGTAATGGTGTCTCATGCATCGGTGGCTGGGTGAGTCAGTTTAACACAGCACAAACCCCTCTAGAAGTAAGAGAGATAAGCACTCATCCAGAACTGTTAAGGACTAACTCTCACGTTATATGCATCAGGAATGGAGAGGACACTGTTACTGGCTAGGCTAGATAGATAGATAGATAGATAGATAGATAGATAGATAGATAGATAGATAGATAGATAGATAGATAGATAGATAGATAGATAGATCCCCAAAAAATGGGAAATGATGGTGTTACAGCAGTCACACAGCACCGAATATGAATATATAAATGTAAATCCTTCAGTTAACTGTGCACCACGTTCCCGCTTTTTTTTTCCGCTTCTTCTACTTACATTTTATATTTTTATATGTTGTGTTGATGTGTATAATGACAATAAAAGGCATTCTTTTCTATTCTTGTGCTATAGGTAAGGCTGGGCGATATGGAGAAAATCAAATATCACAATATTCTTGACCAAATACCTCAATGTTGATATTGCGACGATATTGTATCTATGACTATTGGTGCTTTAACAAAATGTTACTTATACAATGAGATTTATTATGAATAGAATTCAGAAAATGACATCACTTTACCGTAATTCAGCCTTTAAATACAGGTAAAGACAACACTTACCATATATTACAATATATCGCAAATCTAAGACGATATCTAGTCTCATACAGCGATATTGAGACATCGATCTATTGCCCAGCGCTAGCTATAGGTGCCAGAAAAATAAATAAACTATGTTTGGAACTGCCAATTTGTTTTGTTTTGTCATGGTTCATATATGCAATAAACATTACACAAAAATTGTGGCTGAGAACCGTGATATCAATTCTAAGCTAAAAAAAATCATGATTGATATTTTTTCCAAAATCGTGCAGCTGTGTTTTGTTGTTTAATGAGCCCAGGTTAGCTTTATCTGTTTGTAACATTATGATATATACAAAAAATGATTTAACCCTCCTGTTGTCCTCGGGTCAAATTTGACCCCTTTAAAAAATGTCTGTATCTGAAATATGAGTTTCTTTTTAACCAAATTACCACAAAAAAATGGATTGGATTCCATAAAACGCTCTTTGCAAATACAACTGATCACTTTCATTCCTCTGATCTTAACTATTAGTAAAAATAATTCATAATTTCTGCTTTTTTAACTCAAATATTACGTATAATCATTGTATTATGTAAATGACCATGAATTTCCAAAAGTACTGTGAAACTAGTGGTGGTCTGAAAAAGTCTGAAAAAGGGACAAAAATGTCAAATTGTTGTGTGTTTTTGACCTGGGAAGACAACACAAGGGTTAAACGTTGAAATAAATAAATTCACAAAAGAAGTAGAATCTTGTTGTTCGTTTGCTCTCTTATAGACATAATGTGCAAAAATAGATATTCCATCATATTCAACATGTTGAATGAGCCACAAAACAGCTGCCGTGCTTGACTCACTAATGAGGCTCAGGGTATAACCCTAACCCTAATTCAAAATATACAGTAAATCACTGTAAATTAAATGTTAATACTCATAATGCAATGTTTATTACAGTAATGAACCGGAAAAGAAAATTATGTATGGTATTTTACTGGGTATTTTGTGGTAAATGTTGAAATTATAGGAAAGTCTAACAGTGTGGTTGCCTGCCAATTGGAAGGTTGGTGGTTTGATCCCTGGCCCTGCAGTCCTATGTCGAGGTGTCCTTGGGCAAGACACTGAACTGCTGCATATCAGAGTGTAAATGTGTGTGAGTGTG
>NC_045755.1:1285095-1291260 GCF_008692095.1 Etheostoma spectabile
GAGCAGGTGGCACCTTGTACGGCAGTGTGTGAATGGTTCCTGTAGTATGTGGAAGAGCTTTGAGTAGTTGCTATAAAAGAACTATCTATTCTATTACTAACGGCCAACAATCTCCTTTGTGTTTCAGCACCTTTAGCCCCTATTGAGTCAAGCTACAAAAATACTGCATCCTACATTTCCCATAATGCAGCCAACATATGTTTTCATTAGATCCCCAATGCCTGGTACAAGCCCTCCTTCCCTGTTTGTAACACAGACAAAGTCTAGTAAGATAGTTTTCAAGGCCAAGCTGAGATAACCCTGAAGAAATCAGAATTGGCAGAAGACATACAGGCTGAGTTATACCCAACAGAATTAGAGTGTACACGCAGTTTTTTTTTAACACAAACAAACCCACAAATAATAAGCAATAGACTCCTTTCGCCTTGCCGACCAATATGCCTTTCAGGGTTTTTTTCTGGTGTGTCACGTTCAACGTCGCCAACACATTGGAAAACTGGTTTAGTAAACAGAAAGCTGCATGGATTACAGTGGGTGCTTTTTTAAAATTCTGTCACTTAATAAGTCTATTTCATACTGGGTGCCGACTAATTTGGAAGGATTTCTGAGCGCTGCTTGGGCGGAGACTAATGGAATTTGCCCACCTTTAAAGGTCAGTCCACCTTAAGTGAGACTGGGCCAAAGTTTTTTAGCTTTTCTGAATGGCTACACCTGAAGATGGGGTGAGCCCAACATTAAAAGGGCTGAGGATAAACTCACTGAATGATGGTGTATGTTGAGTTGATGGATAGAACGGAAAGGAAGGTTTGAAGCGTGTGTAGGTCCATGTGTGACAGAGACAGGGAGGTGGGATGGAGGAGGAAAGTGCCTCGTAGGGTCTGGCCTACATGCCCCCAAACAGTGCCACTTCCTGCCCCTGAGCTGTTGTTGACATCTGACAGCGGTGCCCGACAGCTTCAGACAGCCTGCTGCTTCCGCTCACATACGCTGGTTTTGTAATTCCACGTCTCATCAAGAGAATTAGGCGCCTTCACTGACAGCCACACACCCCCTAACTGAACAGTGACCTGAAGGGCAGCGGGCGTAACAGGAAAAAGGAGAGGAGGGGATGCTGCTTACACTTCATATAAGTAAGCAATGCCATGTGCAATATCTGGAAGAATACTTTCATGTACTTATATATGAGCAGGAATTAAAATATGGGGGGGGGGGGGGGTCACTTGTTTTTTAAATCTCTGCAGCTATTATGTGTTACCCTGCACATTTTTCCTGTGGACTTTAAAACGACCGAGATTATTTTATAGTAAATGGTGTTAAACTTCCGCACTTTGATGATCATGCAAACGAACATGAATTACACAAGTGTAAACGAGTGCGAAGCAGAGCAATGGGGGGGGGGGGGCAGTATACACACTTTGTAGTACCACAAAACATGCAAAATCACCGTCTTGGTTCTTTACAGCGCCACTAAAATAGGCTGTATTTTCTAATTGTAATGTGAATGACAGGGCCTTCCAGTACAAAAATACACATTAACACCAAGCTCTGTGGCTTCACAGAGCTTTAGACTTTTATAGTTTTATAGCACACGTACAATAAGGTTCAGTCTCACCCTACATCAACCCTGCTTTCAGACAGCAAACATAGGCGGATGTCTATATATACCGTGCTGTTTCACACAGGAGGACACAGCAGCTGATCCACTTTCGGGCTGAAAACGAGCAGAATTTACTTTAATCATGTGTTCATGTTGTAGCCAGGAATGAATTACAAATTATTACAATAACACAGTACCAATGCAATAACGGATATTGCATTGGTACTGTGTTATTGTAATAATTTGTAATTCATTCCTGTTCATGCACTTCATGGTTATGATACGGAACACTGATAAAGAAATGTGAGGGGGGGGGTTACTGGCCAACAGGCATCAGACTGGTCTGGAATTTCAGAACAGCTGTAGTTACTTTGTTTGTTTGTGGTCTTGTGTCTTTTTTTAGTTTTACACATTTGAAGCCTTTTCATGTGTGTGACATGTAAGTTATGGTTCTAATAGTTGATAATGTTTCTGTAATATAACATATGTTATGTAATGTTGTTGCCTGTTATGTTTAATTTATTGGGCAATAAAGTTATATATTAAATAAAGTTTGGGGGATTTTTTTAAAGTAAGAATTCTGACTTTAATCTCAGAATTCTGAGAATAAAGTCAGAATTCTGAGAATAAAGTCAGAATTCTGAGACTAAAGTCAGAACTCAAATACATTTTTCACCAGTGGCCCTAATCCTTGACTACGAAAAAACTCACTTAAATCCGAAATGTTCAGTGTGTGGTTCTCCGGCTACATCATGCAAAGTTATTCCCTCTCATTGGTCCCTTACAGGTACCCATACTTCTGACTTTAAAGTCAGAATTTGGAGATTAAAGTCAGAATTCTGAAATTAAAGTCAGAATTCTGAGTTTAAAGTCAGAATTCGGAGATTAAAGTCAGAACTCAAATCATTTTTTCACCAGTGGCCCTAATCCTCTTCTGTACTTGGAAGAGAACAAACCAGAGTTAAAAAAAAAAAAAAGATTTACATTCGAAGGTGCTCTTTGTCTGGTGGGAATTGTGATTTTAAATGTGTTTCCTTGCTGACGTATTAGCTAGCTAATTTTATTAGCTGATAATGGGTATTTTCACAGCAGACATTGCATGAAAAGCAATTAACAATTAACAATGGCTACATCCCATTTAGATATTTTTCCAGGACTCTGGTTTTGTGTCTGCTGGGCTGGCTCACCGGCACAGCTTACTGGGGAAATGAATAGAGTGGAACCCTTGTTTATATTGGCTGGACCTTGTTTTTTTCTCCTATTTCAAAATGTATGATATGCAAAAGACCTACATGTTTAGAGCCTATTTTAAGGTTCAGTCCTCAAGTTGGCCAAAAAAACCTTTCCAGGATTTCAGGTTCAAGTTTTAGTAAACAACATGGCTGTAACGAAAGCAATCTGACATATTACCACTGGAAATGCTTGAGAAAACAGATATTCTAGAATGTTTTCAGCAAACAGAAAGTAAAATAAGCTCTAATAAACCCACTGTGCGCTACCTGCTTAGCACACACACAGAAAACTAATGTTAGCAGACAGCAAGCTAACATTATAACTCTGCTATTTTTGTCAGGGGTTGGTGGATGACAAGACAGATCCCAAAGAGAATGAATATTGGACTTAGGCTACATTAGTCAGGTGGCCACATGGGTGTTAATGTTGCTCTGTGTTTCCTCGCCTAGGCTATTGTTAGAAATTAAAGTGATTTGCTGGCAGGCCACTGTGTTTGTAATAACCAGGTCCATAACCAAAATAAAGTTTTGCCAGCTGCCAATAAAGAACTATAAGCTATTCTTTTTAGCATGGTGTTACCATGTACATATACATATACAGTTAGGGACTAGGTAGTGCAAATAGTCAAACATCTAGCAAGCTATAATAACTTAAATACAGGCTGTGTCCCAATCCACTCCCTTATTCATTCATTCACTACTCCCTATACAATGGACACTCAACAGATTACTCAATGATGTGCAGCCAATTGAGGAACTCAGAATTTTAAATAAAGAGGAAATGGTGGACACTATTATTAGTTGACTGAGACTTGGACTTAAATTCTTCAAGTGACCAGAAACATGACTTCAAATGAATGGTATTGTTGCTCTATGTCTGCTGGGTGTATTAGCTTGCTTACACAATAGCCACTTATATTAGATAACAATGAGGATTTTGACATAATTTGTCATAGTAAAAAAGTGGAAAAAAACAGGTGTAATCATAGTTATTAGCAATGGCTCCATTCCATTTAGGCTTTCCCGTTGCAGCTCCCTGGTGTTGCACACATAGGCTCACTGACACGTCTTCCTGAGTAGTTAAATAGAGTGAAGCCCTCGTTAATATCATCAGTTGCAGTTGTGCTTTAATTAACCTAGCTCTGGGGAGTTTATTCCCCAGCGTGTTTCCTTGGGTTAGGGTGGCACCAAAATCATGGTCCTGCTGCACGCTCTGTTATGCCCTGTTACAGCCTTCTATGCTCTGCGGTGCCCTGCAAAGTCCTGTAACAATACTGCAGTGCTTTGCTATCCTATGAACTACTACGACGTCTATTTCTAGTCCCGGTTTCATTATCTTTTACTGTGACTGTTATTGCCACTATTTATCACACCCCCAACCGGCCCCGTTGGACACCACCTTCCAAGAGCCTGGGTCTGTCTCAGGTTTCTTCCTAAAAGGGAGTTTTTCTCGCTCTGGGGAATTACTAGAATTGTTGGGTCTTTGTAAATTATGGTGTGGTCTAGACCTGTAAAGTGTCTTGAGATAACTCTTCTTATGAATTGATACAAATAAAATTGAAATGTCTGCCATCAATAGGACCTATATGTCTGTGTGTGAGTGAACGTTCTACTTCCCGTTAGTGGCCCACAACCAATGAATGCAGCAAAATCCTAAGGCAATTTCTCTTGGTGATGGACCCAAAATGCAACTGTAGCCTGGCAAGCATGACTTCTCAAACATCTGCATCACTAGGTCCAAGTCCCTAGGGTTGTACCAATACCAACAGAGTACTTCATTTGATACCTTTTATTGTTTTTTTTGTGGGCCAATCACATTTAATGAAAGAACGCTTGAAAGCAAAACCATAAAAACTGTCTATTTTTCTAGATCTAGGTACAAAAAAGACTGAATGCAGGCAGCATCTGACTGGAGAAGTTTTGATACTACTTATTGGGTTATTCTTGGTACTACCAATACCCAGTGGATGAATTTTGCATACGTCTGCTTGACCGTCACATTAAAACATACCAGCTAAAAAACAAAGAACAGGTGTTAAGCTTATAGATCAAATTGGTTTTAACAGACTTCAGCAAACATTTTTACTTGTGTCCTAAAATAATACACTGAGGAAAATAAGTATTTGAACACCCTGCTATTTTGCAAGTTCTCCCACTTAGAAATCATGGAGGGGTCTGAAATTGTCATCGTAGGTGCATGTCCACTGTGAGAGACATAATCTAAAAAGAAAAATCCAGAAATCACAATGTATGATTTTTCTAACTATTTATTTGTATGATACAGCTGCAAATAAGTATTTGAACACCTGAGAAAATCAATGTTAATATTTAGTACAGTAGCCTTTGTTTGCAATTCCAGAGGTCAAACGTTTCCTGTAGTTTTTCACCAGGTTTGCACACACTGCAGAAGTGATTTTGGCCCACTCCTCCACACAGATCTTCTCTAGATCAGTCAGGTTTCTGGGCTGTAGCTGAGAAACACAGAGTTTGAGCTGCCTCCAAAGATTCTCTATTGGGTTTAGGTCTGGAGACTGGCTAGGCCACGCCAGAACCTTGATGTGCTTCTTAGAGCAGCCCCCCCCCCTTGGTTCTCCTGGCTGTGTGCTTCGGGTCATTGTCATGTTGGAAGACCCAGCCTCGACCCATATTCAATGCTCTAACTGAGGGAAGGAGGTTGTTCCCCAAAATCTTGCAATACATGGCCCCGGTCATCCTCTCCTTAATACAGTGCAGTCGTCCTGTCCCATGTGCAGAAAAAACAAAACAACGCATGATGCTACCACCCCCATGCTTCACAGTAGGGATGGTGTTCTTGGGATGGTACTCATCATTCTTCTTCTTCCAAACACGGTTAGTGGAATTATGACCAAAAAGTTCTATTTTGGTCTCATCTGACCACATGACTTTCTCCTATGACTCCTCTGGATCATCCAAATGGTCATTGGCAAACTTAAGACGGGCCTTGACATGTGCTGGTTTAAGCTGGGGAACCTTCCGTGCCATGCATGATTTCAAACCATGACGTCTTAATGTATTACCAACAGTAACCTTGGAAACGGTGGTCCCAGCTCTTTTCAGGTCATTGACCAGCTCCTCCCGTGTAGTTCTGGGCTGATTTCTCACCTCTCTTAGGATCATTGAGACCCCACGATGTTAGATCTTGCATGGAGCCCCAGTACAAGGGAGATTGACAGTCATGTTTAACTTCTTCTATTTTCTAATGATTGCTCCAACAGTGGACCTTTTTTCACTAAGGTGCTTGGAAATTCCCCCGTAGCCCTTTCCAGCCTTGTGGAGGTGTACAATTTAGTCTCTAGTGTCTTTGGACAGCTCTTT
>NC_045755.1:1291270-1291611 GCF_008692095.1 Etheostoma spectabile
ATGTTAGTAGTTGGATTCTTACTGATTGTAGGGGGGGGACAGGTGTCTTTATGCAGCCAACGACCTCAAACAGGTGCATCTTATTTAGGATAATAAATGGAGTGGGGGTGGACATTTTGAAGGCAGATTAACAGCTCTTTGAGGGTCAGAATTCTAGCTGAAAGACAGGTGTTCAAATACTTATTTGCAGCTGTATCATACAGATAAATAGTCAAAAAATCATACATAGTGATTTCTGGATTTTATTTTTTTTAGATGATGTCTCTCACAGTGGACACACACCCACGATGACAATTTCAGACCCCTTCATGATTTCTAAGTGGGAGAACTTGCAAAATAGC
>NC_045755.1:1291621-1304361 GCF_008692095.1 Etheostoma spectabile
AATACTTATTTTCCTCACTGTATATAAAAAATGCTGGCATGAGGTCACTGTATCTATACATAAAGCCTGAGCTTCAATAAATCTGACCTGCTCCACTGAGTCTGAGCATGGAAGAAGCAGACAGAGACAGGAGAGGGAGGGAGGTGCGCGGACGGAATCTGTGTTGGGCGAGTTGCATTTGTGTGATTGTGAGTGTGACTGTGAGTGTGTGTGTTTGAAATGAGGTATGTGTGTGTGTCTGCAACTAGCCAGTGAGGAGAGCGGCTGACTGATGACGGAGGTGCAGACGCCAGGCAGACAATGGCCTAGTAATTGTCTGCCACTATTCCCTCTCGCCCTCCCACCTGCGCCATCTCCCGCGCCAGCCATGAGATGCCCGCTCTCCCTCTGTCTCTGTCTCTGTAAAGCAGGTCAGGTCTTTGTTTCTATAGATGCAAGTACAATCCAGTCTCAAGCTGGCAGGGTATCTTTTATAATATGTTCAGAATTCTTATAAACAAAAATGCATGGAAGGTATGGTGCGGCCCAAAACTCAAACCCAGATAAAGGATGCGAAGTCTCCATTCAGATGTCGATAAAGAATTAACATTGATCACAAATTCTTCGGTCTGAACCCTCACTAAGGATCGCTTGTGGTGCATATGTTGCATGGATCCCAACTTGCCTGATCAATGACCAAGGACAAAGTAATTTTTATAGAATGATGCTCCGGGTGCACTGAATACTACCTAATGACGCCTAAATAGTACTCGTCATTGTTGTTCATATTGTTTTCTCTAAGGCCACGGTCAGACTGAGACCACTGCATTAGCACAACGCTCATCACAATGTGTTTGTAACATCATCTGAGCTCTGAATCAAGCACACATTCCACGGCAGAATCCTGGCATCCGACAAGCCTTCAAAGTCTTGAATGTATGACTTAAAGTGCACTTTCATGCTGTTGTATGTGTTTGTACGCCCCAATTTTTTTAAACACGAGTGAACCCGTTAAAAATAGACTCCTGTCCCATTGCCAGTAGACGAGTATGCCTTTCAGTTTTTTTCCTGGTGTGTCACGTTCAATGCCACAAACGCGGTGGAAAACCGGGTTAGTAAACAGTAGAGAGCTAAGACCTAACTATTAATTGATGCACTCCTAAATCAATCCAGCTGTTATCCTAATAAAAGTTTATTTTATTATGCTGTGTTTAACTGTTGCATATCATCGGTGTCTAGATTCCATCGGGGGGTCTGATGGTTCTTTACGCCTACATAGAAATATTAGTTTAGCGATGGAGTCTAATCACCAAGGACTTTTTATTTGAGCTGTACAATAAATCTTAATTGCATATCTGCAAACATGTCTCTCCTGATTGAAACGTTATGCTGTTACATATTCAGTCTCCCTTTCAAATGCACTGCTGACTAATTTAGGACGATCACCAAGCACTGCAAGGTTACAGACGAAGGCGTCCACCCGGCTGTCATGTTTCTGTCACCGCCAATTAGAGTTGGAGCCAATAAACACCTGTAACTAATGCAGAATCATTTGTCATGGGAATGAATGCCGATTTCAACCATTCCCACTGAAGACAAACCCAGATGTTTGTGGGTGTTAATGGGTTTTTTGACCAGTGGGAAAGGGGAGCCATCAACAGCCACACTGACCATGTGTGTGGGACTGTGCCTTTCTGTGTGTTCCTGACCAGCTCAACCTCAGGCTGAATTCAGAACTCACCGGAAACTCACACCAGTTTTGCTTTGGTCTATTTGTAGTCATTTTGTGTCTCATGGTATTTGGTTTATGTCACTTTGTCACCATTTTGTGTCTCCTTGCTTCTATTAAGCATTTATTTGTAGTAGTTCTATGTTTCTCTGTGGTCATTTTGCACCCCTTTGTGGTCAGCATGTGTCTATTTGAGTGACATTTTGCAGTAAAGAACACGGGGGCCCCTGATGCTTTTGGCCCTTGGGCTTGTGCCCGGTAGCCCTTTTAGGTCATCCATCCATGGTCGGACCACATAGATACAAACACAATGTCTAGCTAGTTTTCCATAGAAATATGAAAAATACAACAAATAAACCAATTCTTCTTATTGTGTTTTTTTAGGTAGACAATTTTGACATCTGTCCAGGAACAACGGATGAAAAATATCCTTTGGCTTATTCTGGTGCATTTAGAGCAATGTGAATTATCCCTCTGGAAATGAGAGGGTTGTGCACGACCTTAAACAGCACCATAAAAGACAGAAACTTACCAATTGTTGCAGCTAACAGCTAACAAGCTAGCTGTTACGGAGATGTCTTTTTGTTCTTTCTAGCCTCTACAGGTGATTTTCTATCTAGCCTGGAACTTGTGCAGGCTGTTACGTCTGTTACAAACTTTTATGTCCAAGATTTATCCACTTGACGTCCATAATTCATCACGTTTTTGCTCAAATCTGCTGCTAGCTCCGTGCTCCGTGTGTCCTCTCTGTCTGTGTGCCGTGACTTTTGTTTGTTTAGGGAAGTGAAGGCAACATTATGCCAATATACAACAACAACAACTGTTGGGTCCTTGTAAATTCTGGAGTGTGGTCTAGACCTACTCTACCTGTAAAGTGTCCTGAGATAACTCTTGTTATGAATTGATACTATAAATAAAATTGAATTGAATTGAATTGAATATATGGGCGACAGCGAGAGTATACTGTTTTGAGATTTGGCATATATTTATATTATATAATTGGGTCTTTTTTGAAGAAATGTAAATAGTATGTGCTTTATATGAGTTATAATGTTTATTATGTTTATTTTAGACATACAAATGCTTGTGTAGCATTGCTGTGGGGGTAATATCGATAAATATGGCATTATTATGTTGATTATTGGCATAAGTAAATGTCATGAGGGCAATGCACTTTCTTTGAAAAAATGTATGTATTTTGTCAACTGTATAAGTTATATTGATTATTTCTTCACAGTCTGACTCCCAGGTCATATGAGAAGTGTTTTAGAGATGAGATTGGCTTAGCTTGAACTGCTCTGTGTGTGATAACAATACATATCTGGAAGATTCATGTTCTGTTTCATTTATTTTTTTGTCTTTAAGGTCCTACAACCACTTTTAACATTCAAGTGATCTAACTGCAACACGAATATTCTAATAGCCCAGTTTATCCTGAAAAAAATGATGTTCATATCTTGACTGTAGACAACAGGGATGAAGCTTTTTTAGAAAATAAAACCAGACAGACAATGAGCTGTAAAAAGGACCTTAGGTCTCAGAGGGTAATGTACACTGTCCCTGTCGAATAAATTAATACATTAAATCAAATTGTCCTAGAGTGGCAAACTACACAGTCAAAACCTGCATTTTCTTCTACCTGCTACACTTACTAAGTTGCTCTGGTACATAGAAAAAGAGAATGGACATGCCAAAAAAAGACATAATGAGAGGGGTTTCTATTCAGTGCAGTTGGCAGTTGATGAAAACCAATCAATTAATCTGTAAATGATACATCTTAAGTAAAGCCAGGGTTGTTTTTGCAGTCCTCTGACAGCTCTGTGGCAACCAGCCAGATCACTCATCCCTCTGGACCATCATACACTGTATAAAATGTACACTTTAACAAGCCACTGAACCTGTAACTATGAATCAAAATCACACTTTTCCCCAACAATTAATCCTCAAATGTTATTTAGTTTGTTGTTATAACAGTTATGTAAAAGAATATCCTTGCATGAAGATACCTTCAGTACCACCAAAATTAATCCCAGCACACAAGCCATGCAAAATAAAGAAAATGAGTGAAGTTTGGTTAGACTTTAGAAGATTCAAAGACATTTCAAATTGTTGTTACGATGGATTTTTGCAGCAGGAATGCCATCACTTATCTCCCAAAGCTCATAGAGTTCTCATCTGCTCTGAACTTTGAAAACACAGCAAAGTCTCTTTGATTCAGTTATTCATTTTATCATAATCCTCACTCTCACAACACTCTATCAACAGACGGTTACTCTTTCGCTAGATCCCTCTATAAACAGAGAGACAACTCTGGCACTGTTTTTCACAAACACACACACACACACACATGCAGTACAGCAGGCTTGACTGATACACAGCTGCTCCCACATACTCTCCATTTGACAGCACAGGGATAAAAGTTCACATTTTTCCATAACGAGCCGGCAGTATCAGCTTGTGAACAAGTCTACATAAAGGGCAGCGTTCATAAACGGCAGATCCAATTTCAGGGGCGAGCAGCTTTGAAAGAAACATTAATTTGACAAAATGACTCTTCTAAGCACACAGTCCGGATGCGACCCACGGTCAGCGGCGGAACACCCATAGTCAACGGTCTGGGCATAACTCGCTGTGGCTGGGCGGTGAACCCGCCGAGTCCTGCTGAACTGTCGGGCAGCCGGCTCCTGGCAGAACAATTCGGCTTGCGAGTTGCTAATTTGTAGTGCCGAAGTGTAGCAGATGCTAAGAGCACAGGTCGTCTCCCTTGGTCACCGGGGCACGCAACCCAGTCATTACAAAAGCACAAGAGCAAGCAAGAGTTTTCTCAATGTGGTGCCACACAGGCTGTCATCATCAATACGATCCATGTTTTTGTGGCTTTCTTCACAAACTGATTTCAAATTGACCATTTCACAAGTTGCTGTTGCTATTTTGACCACATAGAGCTTTTCAATCTTGACAAAGGTACGTTGGCCTGACCCAGCACATTTAGCTTTTCTTTCATATGTGAAAGTCGAACCACTTCACATAGTTGATTTCTTTGGCAGCTTCTTCAGTGCTCGGCTCTCATTGCTCGGGTGTTTCTGAACTGTACTTCCCAGAGACGAAACAAACTGCAAACAAATCTGCCTGCGAATCACTTACTCAAAGCCAAAAGATTTTCCTGGGAAAATGGCAAAAACACTGATCGTTTTAATTAGGAAATATTAAAGTAAGAACTTGGACATAAGGTCAAGGCTCAATCAAGTGTTTCATCCCCTGTCCTGGTTCTTAAATATTGACTTGCCAATGTAGTGGATACAGTTGCACAGTTAGACTAAAGGTCTAGGTAGGTAGGTTTGGATTAAGGCCTTGTTCCGACAGACATTAGATTTAAAACAATTTTTTTTTATCGTAACCAACATAGCCCCCTGCAGTTAAAAAAAAACAACTAACAAAGATATTCAGACATGTTGCTGCGTAACATACACATTGAAGTTACAGGTTGCATCACATACTTATCTCAATAGTTCACACAGAGTTTTTGAAAAAGAGCAGCACTTCAAAATAAATCAGCATTTCAAGGCAGGGTCCACTTTGGTTACCTCCCAATTGCCTCTCTGCTCTTTGCAGATGATGTGGTTCTGTTGGCTTTATCAGACTGTGTCCTCCAGAATGTACTGGGGTGGTTTGCAGTCAGTCGTGAAGAGGTCGGGATGAGAGTCAGCACCTTCCAAGTCGGAGGTCATGGTTCTCTGCTGGTAAACAGAGGATTGTTCTCTCCAGGCTGGGAGGGAGTTGCTCCCTCCAAGTACAGAAGTTCAAGTATCTCAGGGTCTAATAAGTGAAGGTAAATTGGAACCGGGAGACGGACAGATGGATTGGCGCAGCGGCAGCAGCAATGTGGGCGTCGTACCGGACTGTTTTGACGTAGAAGGAGCAGCTGGGACTGAGTGCCATGCTTTCAATTTACCAGTCAATCTACATTGCAACCCTCACCTATGGCCATGAGCGTTGGGTACTGAAAGAATGAGATCACAGATACAAAAGGGCCGAATGAGTTTCCTATTTAGGGTGGCTGGGCTCACCGTTAAAGGCAGGGTAAGGAGCCCAGACACCTGGAGAGCTCTACTGTGACCCAGCCCCGGCAGAAAATGGTGGATGGATGTTAATATATTGCCTTCGCCATTATCTAAATAGCTTCTACATAGACATAAAGACTGGATGGATGGATGGATGGATGTTAATATTCTGCCTTCGCCATTATTTTAATAGCTTCTAAATAGACATAAACCCTGGATGGATGGATGGATGGATGGATAGATGGATGGATGTTAATAGTCTGCCTTCGCCATTATTCAAATAGCTTCTACATAGACATAAAGACTGGATGGATGGATGGATTTTAATATTCTGCCTTCACAATTATTTAAATAGCTTCTAAATAGACATAAATACTGGATGGATAAATGGATGGATGGATTCATGGATGGATGGAGGGATGGATGAATGGATGGATGGATGTTAATATTCTGCCTTCGCTATTAATTAAATAGCTTCTAAATAGACATATAGACTGGATGGATGGATGATTTTTAATATTCTGCCTTCGCCATTATTTAAATAGCTTCTTTATAGACATAAATACTGTATGGATGGATGGATGGATGAATGGATGGATGATGGATGGATAGATGGATGGGTGGGTGTGTGGATGGATGGGTAGATGGATGGATGGACGGGCGGGCGAGCAGGCAGGCGGGTGGTCAGACGGACGGATGGATATTAATATTCTACCCTTCTCCATTATCTAAATAGCTTCTAAATATACATACAGACAGTCCAAATGATATTATACTGGTATAACTCAAGGTTCAATAGGGAGGGAGAATAATTCCCTTATTGTTAGGGCTGTTCTTCTCAGAATTCTGTCAAGAATGATTAGTTTTTCTGGAGGCTGATGGATCTCAGTGGTGAAGTGCCAATTTCAACTATAATAAAGTTTATGTTATCAGGCTGGTAGAGGGACAACACACCCTGCTCATTATTTTCAATAAACTGCATCTTTTCATTTTTGTTACAATTTACCTTGCATGCATTGCTGCGGGTCTTTCCGCCAGCCGCTAGTGCCAAACCACACAGAGGCCGAGGTGTTGTAACATTCTACCCTGACAATAAAAATAAAACATTGCATCCAAGGATATGGAGTATGAAGGGTGCATCTGGAGGTCTCTGAATAAATACAGGTGATCTGGACAGAAAGGTCTGATAAGATGACAGATGAGGAATAACTATGTGGACAGATCTTACATTTCTGAGCTAATGTACTCTTAAAAAAAAGTCTATGCAGATCGTCAGTTGTATCTAATTTCCCCCGCTGTCTGTTTTACTAGACTGTTGAGTGACTCTTTGCTCATATGGAATGACGCTGATAATAAAGAAGCAGAGAAGACCTGAGGGAGAGAGGGCGAGCACAGGCGCTCTGCTGCTTCCAGGTGCTTCCAGGAATAGCAGAGCTGCTAATGGCGCTGGCCTGCAAAGTGGCCCGTAATGCCTGTTGATGGAAAACACAGCCGGCCAATTACAGCGGCCATATCTAATCAACGGGGTCAGTGGTCAACTCCCTCCGACCGTCTGTCTTCATTTGACGTCCCTGTCATGAGCTCTTGCCTCATCGCTGGGAGATCAATGGATCTCTGCGCACGGTCAGGAGGAAAAATGTGTTGTTGTGAAGCATGTTTCACACACACCCAAATGGACATACATACTGTATGGAATGCCATTTAATTCAATATTAAATACATACTGTATATTTTTAAACATACACAACATAAATATGCCAAGGAATAAAAAAATTAAATACATATATAAATGAGTCAACAAAGTTCAATTAATGAATAAATTGTTTTTTATTTAATAAATAACATGTTTTAAAGAACTACTTTTTACTTTAGGGGATTTCCTAAGGCCACATTTATTTTAATTTTTTTATTTTCATTTACCGTATACAAATGAAGGGTGTGGTTATCTCATAGATTTTTTTGAAGTTTTCAACATTACGTAACACTAACTTATTAACTTCAGTTTTACAGTTAATTTAGGGTCAATAAATCTCAGTTATAGGAAATTATACCTAATGTTTGAGTTAGTAAAGCAGAAATAAGGAATTATTTAGACTAAAATTTAAGGAAAGTATGTTGATGCATAATTACAGACTGGAATTTGTCAACTTTTATTCAACACTATTTCAAAACCACTTGAATTTCTTTTTCAAACGCTACAAAATTGAACAAGACACCCCAAAATTAATGAAAGTAGAGATTTGTACTTGCCAAAGAGTGTTGTGTGGAATCAATCATGTTATTTTGGGTAATTAAAAAGAAAATATATAAGAAAACAGGTCTATTTGACCCGAGTACAACATGAGGGTTAAATAAATGTGGAATTATAAAAATAAATAGATTAAATGTTGAATTTGGAAATAAAAGTCCAATGAAATAAGACAAATATAATCCTTTGAAATATGTTGCCTTTAAAATGTATGTATTGAACTATGATGCCTGGTTTATGTATTTATAATTAAATGTATTTACTGTATATATTTTTTTGCATTATTTATTTATTTCAGGATTTATTTCCCAGCCATATTTATTTCCTAGCCAATAAGATTTATTGTATGTATGTGTGCATGTATTAGTATGGACTTAGATGGTGTTCTATACCTGCAATGCTGTATGTAGAATGGGGAAGTAATCAAACGTAGTTGACATTCAAGCTCCATCGAAGCAAAAACACACACACACACACACACACACACACACACACACACACACACACACACACACACACACACACACACACACACACACACACACACACACACACACACACTCACTCACTCACTCACTCACTCACTCACACACACATTGAGTCAAATGCTAGCATGGGTGAAGTGACGTAATAAAAAGTGGCTGGCATGATGAGTTTGCTCAGACAGCAGCTTTATGGGAGGAAGATCATATACTTAAAAAGCCTTTCAGAGGACAGAGGAGCTGTTGTTATTCAGGATGCCTCCAAATGTGTGTGTGTGTGTGTGTGTGTGTGTGTGTGTGTGTGTGTGTGTGTGTGTGTGTGTGTGTGTGTGTGTGTGTGTGTGTGCGTGTGTGTGTGTGTGTGCGTGTGTCTTGTGTTAAAAAATCACATACTATATGACAAACAGAAAAAAACAACAGAGCTGCATAACTACACACTCAAAAATCATTCACATATTAAGGGTCAGTTCAACACATATGTCGTCATTATGAGATACCAGCGCATATAGAAGAAACAAATAATACAGCAATCATATGGGGAGATCAACAAAGTTGTTTTAGTGCTATAGACCCCCTGTAATGGCTGGAAAACGCCCTATAGAAAGAGAAGTCATGACATCTGGGCTAGCCTAGGTTCAACTGGCTTCTGTAACTCAATACAATCTCTCAAATTTTCCATTCCATATTTCAAGGCGAAATTAGCCTCCACTACTATATCACTTGCTTTTTGTTACAAGTAACAACCTAAGAGAGTTAAAGAAATTCAAACAATGTGTTAGCATACAGCTCCCATGATAATACCACTATGGACTCTTGCATCCTTTTATATTTCTCACGTTAAACAGCTATTTTGTATATATTTGTTATGAATATCTATACATGAGAAAACACATGAACCAATTACCACAAGCACATGACAATAAGTCATGCTGTTGAGTAGGGTTATTTTCCCAGGCTGGGATTTTAAGTTATTGGCTTTACTACACATGCCAACAGAGTTTTGAATGAGGTTGTCTTTCTGGAGCATAACCTAGAGGTTTGGTTTTATATAGATGAAATACCTTAAAAACCCTAAAAGGTCTTGGATTTCAATAACGTGGTGGATCATTTGCATGGAAACCAATGAGAAAGAAACACGTGTATAAGGTAGGACATCATCACTACGTGTTAATGGCTGCTTAATGAATAGTACAGAAGTCGGTCAGGATCTGTGATCCATTCTTTGGGGATTAGTTTGACATACATTTACTGATTCAGTGTGCAACTTGGTGTTAGCTGATAGCAGGGCTGTAGTCAAGACCCCCTTTGTCGAGTCCAAGACTAGGACTATAAGAGACAGAGTAAAGGTTTGAGTCCAAGTCAAGACCGAGTCCAAACAAGAGACAGCCAAGACGGAGGAAGCAAGGATCAATGTAGGGTAGTGCAACTTCGCATTTTCTGCTGTGTGTTTTTATTTTAGTTAGTCCAAGAAAGGGGTGTGCAAAAAAATCTATTCACAGTTGTATTGCAATTTACGCTCCACAGATTCAAAATTGATTCATAGAAATTTAAAAATCTTTTTTTTTTAATTTATTTATGGATTTTTTGTTGTTGTTATGGAGTGTATACTATCACATGGGGAAAGTAACTACATTTACATACTGTGAATCGTTTTTAATTGAAAATCGATTTTGAAAAAATTACACTAAAAATCAAATCGAATCGTGACATTTTCTGAATTGTGCACCCCGAGTCCGAGACAAGTCCGAGTCCAAATACCAATGAGTCCAAGACTAATCAAGACAATAGAAAATGTCTGGAGTCTTGGACAACCGCCCTGGCTGATAGAGCAGAATGAAGCCTTTAAATGGAAAGCCCCTTGCTTTCTGTGACTTCAACGGACTTTGTGTTGTTACTGCTTGCTGCCATCTCTCAGAAATTAATTTGATGAGTACAACGGTATCATGACGGATAGGAATGAACTACAAAAATGAGACCCAAGTTGCAATAAATTTTACTTCATTGAGATATCAAAAATTCAAAAGGACTGTAGCGTCATTTATATGAAGGCAATCTGTTTTGTTACGAGCAGTGGAGTGCACGGGACGTGGGAAAAGATTAGAGGATTGCACTCTAAGTGTGTGTGTGTGTGTGTGTGTGTGTGTGTGTGTGTGTGTGTGTGAGTGGGCTTAGATTCGGCATATCTGTGCATTCCCCGGCGCTCCAGCTGTGGTGTGCTTTGAGGCAGAAGTGAGCGGAGGTGTGAACGCGCAGCCAGGTGCTGCCCTCCGTCTCACCCTAATACCCTCGCCCAGTCCACTTCCTCCCCAATAATTGGGAGAACCTGGGAAAGGGGGTATGGGGGGGTTGTATGTTGGGGTGTGAAACAGCTGTCTGACTGGCCGTTTCATCAGAGGCCCAGTTCTTGTACCCAAACCAGGTCTAGGACTGAAGATACTATTAATGGAATAATGTATACTCTATTAATCCTGCAAGGGGAAATTACAATTGACACTCTGTTGTTATTACACACATTACACACAGGCCGGAACTACACACACAGGCTCAGGTCCTATAAATGCACTACCAGAGAGATGTCAGAGTGAGGGTGGGGCTGCCCATGGGTTCGGTGCCTTGCTCAAGAGCACCTTGGGAGTGCCCTACTGACTTTAAGGTACTTGTACTTTACGTACTCTCTTCCTTTCATGCTACTTTCTACTTTTACTCCGCTACATTTCAGAGAGAAATATTGTATTTTTTGCTCCACTACATTCATCTGACGGCTTTACTTACTAGTTACTTTACACTTTAAGATTTTGAACACAAAACACATAACTAAAATACAATGTTTTAATTTAAATGAAACTACCCAACAATGTAACGGCTTTATGTAGCATTTTCAATGCAGGACTTTTACTTGGAACAGAGTATTTTTACAGTGTGGTACTAGTATTTTTAGTTAAGTGAAGATCTGAATACTTCTTCGACCACTGCATATTGGATGTCTGCCAATACAGAGTGGGATCCGATACTTACAGTATATTAACCCACATGTTGATTAAAGAGTATCTGACACATTGACATGGCAGCGGTAGTCCACTACATTTTTAATATTGACCATTAGGACATCTTTGCTACATGAAGAAATGAAATTGTCTTCCTGTACCTGACTGCACCTCCCTATTCTGAGGTTATGTTTGGGATCAAGGTATGATTAGGGTTGGGAAAAATGAAAATACTCGGTGAAGATGAAGTAAACCATGGATACAGTTTACAGCAACTACAGTAGTGTGTAAACTTTTTATATTATTGCCAAGTGAGTTGCTACAAAGCTAGAAACTATGTATACTATATGTTTTATTTACTTTAAACATTATATATGTATGTATATATATATATATATATATCACTCTACATGCTCTGTACACCCATATAAGCATTTAAGCATTATTTATTTTCATTCATATAACTAATATCTCGACTTTTCCACGGTGTTTTTAATTGCTTCTGTGCTGTATTCTTTTAAGCTGTGAACTTTGCACGGAATCTCGTACTACAGTGTACTGTGGTATGACAATAAAGAAATCTTGAATCTTGGATCTTGGTTAAGCTATAGCTTTAACCGTCCACTAGACTTACATTTTTGCCTCGCTAAAAAATTGATTAAATCCCAGCCAGTCCTGAATGTGCTTTCACCCGTACTTGTCTACCAAGGTACATTTGAAGTACAAAGACTCCATGAGGCCAGAAAGTAGAGTAGGAGTACAGGAAGTATAATAAAGTGGAAAGGCCACTCACCTTCGCATTGCTTGCCATCTCCCTTGTAGCCTGGTTTGCAGATGCAGTTGTAGGACTTGGGCGTGTTCTGGCAGAGGGCGTCGATGTGGCAGTCGTCCGAAGCTTCGGCACACTCATCTGCATCTGCACAAACATGAAAAATGAATACTCAATAGATCGGAGTCCCAGTGGAATCAGCGAGCCCTGATGCTGGGTATGAATCTGATATCTGGGTTTTTTTCTGGGCTCAGAATGAGCATGAGTAAGAGGTGGGGGTGGGGAGGGGGAGGGGGGATTTAAATAAATCAATGGGAGTCTGGTACAGACTAGAGGGATGCAACAGAGATTAGCTCTCACACGTTTTTGTTTGGTAAATTGATCTTAACCACATTCAGAGAGGATTTATATTGACATTTCTAGTCTTAATCCTTTTTTTGGTGCTGGTGTTTTTGTCTTTGGGGCTTGACAAAACCTTTTTTTTTTGG
>NC_045755.1:1304371-1324243 GCF_008692095.1 Etheostoma spectabile
GCAAAAATTCCTCTATGTAGAAAATCTTGGATAGAATACAATAGAATAGAATAGAAAGCCGTAGTTGTGATTACACACAAGTGTAGCACCTGTGCAATGAGATTGAAGCAACCCCTTTACAGTGTTGAAAATAAGAATATATAAGAGTATAAAATATAAAAATATAAAGTATAGGTAGTGCAGAGAAAAAAGAGAAGGAGGGGGGGAACTGCTGCACAGTCCTGAGTCCTGAGAGCAACTACATACATATATAAAACAGCTTTGTATACACATACTGCGAAAAGTAGTTAAGTATTAACAACAAATATATTAAATATTGCACTGTATGAAATTGCACAGAATTCCAGTGTCCTTTTAGGTATCATATAACAGTACTGCACAGTAGGAGGGAAGAAGAAAGTCCGGGGGCCGGGGGTGGGCTGTGGAGTGAAGTCAGTGCAGACATGTTGGATCCGTATCAGTGCCCGTACTGACCTTACAGCCCGAGTTTTTAGTGCCCCAGCAATGCCCGGCCCGGTGTTATCTTACATTAAAAACGATTCCAGTCATTCCAAAGTTCTTCATAGAGCTGTTTCCCAAAAAGCCAGCCCTCTGTCCAATGAAAGCTAGAATCATCAGCGTAACCTCTGTCCCATCTTCCACCTTTACGGTTCTATTAAGAGATCCCAGATCGCAGTTTGTTTTACTGTACAAGAAGTGTGTGTGCAGTTCAAATCCCAGAACACTGGGTGTCAACCAAAGCACTTGGTAGATAAAAGTGTCAAATCATAACAGTATTGATCTCAGGATATTTTATACATAGTTTAGGTCTAAACCACACTCTATAATTTACAGAGACCTACCAATTCCACCCAAAAGTAAGTCATTGACATTGCTTACATTTTGATTATGTAGTCTCCTAAATGCCAGCGTACTGGCATCCCAACCTACTCCCTATATTTATTTATATCAATCAAGTAATGTGTCTCTTTGGTTTGACAACAAAGATTTTTTTTTTTTAACAGGGAAATAATTTGTACAACTACACTCCAATAATTGCTTTCAAGACACACACATTAGCAGCGAATGGCATGGAAAATCTTACATTTCTTGTTTGTTTTACTCCTAGGACCACATGACATGTTTTTCCTTTTTTTTGCATACACTGACGTACATGAGTAGTTCCTGACCCAGGGTTATGGACCGCCCAAGGCGACACAAGAAGATTACTAGGATAAGAAAACCGAAGAGAAAACATTTAACCAACACAAATTTTTTGTTTGTCTTTTGTGAAGTAGTGGATAGTTTTACCCCTTTGTGTCAAATGAAAAGCAAAATAAAATCTCTTCTGACCTGGTTTAACCCACTGACATACAGTATGTGTCGTCCAACAAGTGGCTATGCCTGGAAGTGGGGTGAAAAGCCTTTCCTTAATTGGTGTTCAACCAAGCCCCTTGAAGCATACTGACCTCCTTGGTCTAATAAATGCCGCTGTTAAGTTGCATTGTGGGAAACTTAGTATCCAGCATTTTTGAAACTCCTACCAGGGGACTATAAGTCAAGATATGTCAGACTCTGCTGCTTTCATTTCAAGTCAACCACTATTTAAGTTTAGGGTCACACCACACCAGCACACAATGCCAATGTGCATACTAATTGCCTCATTCAGCTTTAATGTGACTGAATTTGCTTCTTTAAAAAAAACAATCCAATCCAGGGCATCCGTGCCAAAAGTGTCAGACAAGATATTAACTGTTTTTGTGTGACAGTGAGCAGGAGCCTTTGAGTCGAGGTCCAGCCCGGGACAACATGCTTTGAACATTTTCCTATTGATCAGGCTATTGATAAAGGAGCCAGTCACATCTGGGCCCAAATCCCATGGCCAACTCATTACATACACGCACACGTAAAGACACACAAACACACGCACAGAGGGAGGGGGGACCCGGAGACAAATAGAGATGTTTTTTCCTGTCATACATATATGTCTCAGCAGACCTTTGCGTCACTACAGAGCTCCTCTGCTCTTCCTCGGCTTCCATCTGAGTATAAATAGCCTATGTGTGTGTGTGTGTGTGTGTAAGTTAGGCAACCTGCTGGAAGCTGCCTGCCAGCGGTTCAGCTCCTGCTCTCTGGCTGGCCCTCCGCCCGGCTCAGCTGTGTAAAGGCAATAAATAAACGATAAAAAGGAATTTACAATAAATATTTTCCCCGTTAAAAAAAAAAAAGTCAGTGAGTGTTTTATTGGAGTCAAAGTGGAGAAGTTGAGAGAGAGAGAGAGAGAGAGAGCGAGAGAGAGAGAGAGAGAGATAGAGAGAAAGAGAGCAGCAACAAGTTCAAGTCATTTATGGGGTTTTTTTGATGGTGAAATGCTGCAAGAGGAGCCACAGTGTTTCACTTTGCATCCTCTTCGTTCCTGCAGTGCGCTGTATGAACCTGATTCTGACAAAGCCTCTCCCACTGGGTGGCTCACTGTCTCAATATTGACTCCTCACGCATTCACAGGGGTGGGAGGTTGAACAATTGGCTGCTGCTGCTGCTGCTGCTGCTGCCCGGTCGATATTGGGCCCCTGCTGCCTGCCTGCCTGCCTGCTTGCTCCTCCTGGGACATGGACGGCCCTCTTGCCACCACCATCCCCCTCCCCCCTCAACCCACACACACACACACACACACACACCCTGCACCTCCCTCCTCCTCCTGCCCTGGACAAGCCAAGACTCAACACGGAGACAAGATGCTCTGTAGCGGCTTAGCCGTCTCGGCTTGTGAAACCACCCCTCGGTGCAAACCATTTGTGCCATTTCCACACGGTGTAATAACCAAACCATCAACCCTTTCTCACTCCCAGTCCCAGCAAGTGAGTGCTTAACCCAGAGAGCAATCTGCGGTTTCCGACTGAAATTGACCTTTGCGCGCAGAAAAACACAAGTTCGAGTGAAGTCAGGGAGCCATGTGAAACCGACTGGAAATCCATGACAAATGCATATGAGGAAAAACTGTGACGGTGATGTAAAACTGACTTTAAAACCAAGACTATAAGATAAAGTGTTTTATTACAATTCCAACTAAAATTGAGCGCAACAACTTTCAACGTGTATTTTTGCCATTATGATGCCGTTGTAATTGAATAAAACGCCTCCAATCAGCTACGCTAGAATATTATTATTATTGTTATATAGGAACTTTGCGGTGCGACTGTGTTATTACGAGGCAGTGCTCATTTGCTTTATTATTAGGCTTATATTTCTTTTTAAATCTCAAGTGGTGTCATTAGAACATTAGTAGTAGTTTTTCACTCGTTTCCATCAGTTTCCCCGTTAAGCAGGTAAGACTGAAGCCTCCAAAAAAAAGAGCATTTCATGGTTGATAATACAGCAAGACAGAGAGGAAAGGGGAGCTCTTACCTGCGAGTCCGACATTCCCCATCACCCTGCAAGTATTTATGAGGAGGATAAACAAACAAACGTCCCGGGAAAAACAAGCGCTCCCCATGCTGACAGACGGTGTGAGGATTCAGCTGGGCTTTTCTGGGGGTTTGGACTGTGTGTGTGTGTGTGTGTGTGTGTGTGTGTGTGTGTGTGTGTGTGTGTAGTGTACGTGTGTGTGTGTGTGTGTGTGTGTCTCTGATACCAGAGGAGGAGGACCGCTTTTGGTGGACTGGCAGCGGCGGTGAGAGAGAGAGAGAGAGAGAGAGAGAGAGAGGAAGAGAGAGAGAGAGAGAGGGAGAGGCAATCCGAGCCCTTTGATTGGCTGTTGCGCCGGCAGAGAGGGGGGGGGGGGGCGAGAGATAATTTAATGTACATTCATTAGTTGTCTTCGTACAAACGTAGACAACTACACAACAATGCCATGAAAACAATATCAGACAATATTAAAAAAAACAACAACACTGTAACAAAATTAAATAAATTAAAGCAACACATCTTTAAAGATGATTTTTGAGTCTTTATAAGAGAAAAGAATTCAAGGTCTCACACATTATTTAATGCGTCCACCTCCTGCATCTTTGTATTCTATAAATCATAATCAAAACGTAAGCGCGCGCGACAGAGAGTGAGAGAGACCGATGGAGAGGATGGAGAGAGAGAGACAGACAAAGAGAGTGAAAGAGACAGAGTGAGAGAGACAGACAGAGAGAGGGAGACAGAGAGAGGATTGAGAAAGAGAGACAGAGAGAATGAGCGACAGAGATAGAGGATTCAAAGACAGAGACAGACAGAGAGAGAGAGACCGATAGAGAGGATGGAGAGAGAGAGACAGAGCGGAGAGAGACAGAGAGAGTGAGAGAGATACAGCGAGAGAGAGACAGAGAGAGGATTGAAAGAGAAAGCGACAGAGAGAGAGGATGAAGAGAGAGAGACAGATAGAGACAGAGATAGAGGATTAAGAAAGAGAGAGACAGACAGAGAGAGAGACAGACAGAGAAACAGACAGAGAGAGAGAGACCAATAGAGACAGATCAAAAGGATTGAGAGAGAGAAACAGACAGAGAGACAGACAGAGAGAAACAGACAGAGAGACAGACAGAGAGAGAGAGACAGATAGAGAGGATTAAGAGAGAGAGACAGACAGAGAGAGAGACAGATAGAGACAGATAGAGTGGATTGAGAGAGAAAGACAGCCAGAGAGACAGGCAGAGAGAGAGAGACAGATAGAGAGAGATAGATAGGATTGAGAGAGAGATAGACAGACAGAGAGAGAGACACAGAGAGAGACACAGAGAGAGAGTTTCAGTGTACCCTTTGAGGGACATGCATATAATTTGTTTAGCACTTACAATTATATCATAAGTATCCTGTTTACTTGTCTTATTATATCAGATGGATTTACTCCTTGTTGTTTATATGTATGTTTGTTCTTATGCTTTGCAACACAGATGGATTTTTTGTCATGCCAATAAAGCAAACAGAGAGAGAGAGAGAGACAGAGAGAGAGACAGAGAGAGAGAGGATGGAGAGAGAGAGAGAGACAGAGAGAGAGACACAGAGAGAGAGAGACAGAGAAAGAGAGAGAGAGAGAGAGAGAGAGAGAGAGAGGATGGAGAGAGAGAGAAGCCAAAATAGCTGGGAACCACCAATTTAAAAGACTGACTATATTATCCTCTTAAGATCTTCATGCATACTCTTGTTGTTTTAACTTATACTATTAATGAAATAATCAAAAGCCCCATTGTTGCCCTAAGGACACTTAAAAGTCCTGTGACCATTGTTTGGGAACCACAAAGGTAATTACTGTATAAGGGCAATAGAAGAAGCACCACCTCAATATCAAAGAGTCTAGGAAGGCTAACATTCTGAAACTTCTTTCTCTGACTCACTATTTGAATCATGATGAAGTTGTAAGGAAGGATTTTAAGAAATAAGAAATGCTGACACCTAGTGGTTTGACATCATGGCTCAAGAATGGATTACATCATTGTTAAAGCATTATGCACACCCTTAGGCTACGTTCAGACGGCAGGCAAAAGCGGCCCAAATCGGATTTGTAGATTTAGACCACTTTCATATGTGATCCTGAGTCAGACCAAGATCTGATTTTTTTTTCAATGTGGCCGCAGTGTGAACAACAACGGCGGATTTGATGCAACTTTTACATCAATCGACATCGACATTTGTTACAATTATGCGCCGACAGAAGTTAGCCCTAGACACCAAGGGGATAAAGCCAGCCTCAACAAAGTGTAGCTCCTATGGCGCCATTTTGATGCTATCAAGCCATCACCAGCCGTTAGCATCCCATTGACTCCCATTCATTTTGGCGCAACTTTGACAGCAAATAACTTTCCATCTGAAGCTTTCAGAGACTTTATTTCTCCTTTGTTTATTTCTAAAGCAACACGACAATGTATACAAGGCCTTGTTACCTTGTATCTCACGTTATGGCTCAGCAGCAGACGTTTTTGTAAAAATAGGCTAACGGTTGGGTCATAACAATAGCATAGAAGAGGAATTACCAAACAGTAGCCTACAGGAGAAGTTCACAGGCAGTTTTGACTTACATTAGCTAGTAGTAGTAGCAGTTTAATTAATGTTAACTAGCATGTTAGTTAGCAATAATTAGCCTGTGCCTTGTTAATGTTAACTAGCATGTTAGTTAGCAATAATTAGCCTGTGCCTATGTTACCTGTAACTAGCATGTTAGTTAGCAATAATTAGCCTGTGCCTATGTTAATGTTATAGCATACATGTTAGTTCATTAGCTAATTAGCCTTGCCTATGTAATGTTAACTAGCTGTTAGTTAGCAGTAATTAGCCGCTGCCTATGTAAATGTTAACTAGCAGTTTGTTAGCAGTAACTATCCTGTGACTATGTTTATGTTAACTAGCATGTTAGTTAGCAGTAACAGCCTGTGCCTATGTTTGTTAACTAGCATGTTAGTTGCAGTGATTAGCCTGGCTATGTATGTTAACTATGACATGTTAGTTAGCGTAATTAGCCTCTGCCTATGTAATGTTAACTAGCTGTTAGTTAGCAGTAATTAGCCTCTGCCTATGTAATGTTAACTAGCATGTTAGTTAGCAGTAACTCCCTGTGACTATGTTTAGTTAACTAGCCTGTTAAGTTAGCAGATTACCTGTGCCTATGTTATCTCCTAACATGTACCTACCTCTCAGTCTCTACTGATTTGGAATGATTGAGATTTCTCTTGGCACAGCTATCTCTGGAAAAGAGCTTCAAATAGACCTCACTGGTCACCGTTGAAATTAACAGGGTCACATTGGCCATTTCTTATACTGTCTATGCTAAACACAGACAGTAGCCTAAAACTAAAAAAACTTGACCTGAAACTTGACTTGATCTGTGAAGATATTCAAAATGCAGTCCCACCACTCCTGGCTATGTCTCTTCATCCACACAGGCCTCTGTAGTGAATTTGCAGAAGCCAAAATAGCCAGTTTGGCTCTATTTCTCTTCACTCTTCTGCTCAGCACCTGCTTGTTAATGTTACGACTGCCCTTACACACACATTTTGAAATAAAAAGCAAAAATACTTACTTCTTCCATAATTTCCCTAACATTAGTGCAACAGCGTGCTATGTCTGATGTCATTGTTAATTTAAGCATGCGGGTCAGTTTGAAACCGCACACGGAATCTGATGTAGGCCACATTTTAAAAGGTAATGTGAACAGCCAAACAACAAAATCTGAATTAAGCATTAAGACTTGTGATGTGAATGTAGCCTTAGATTACTAAATAAATGAAATGGTCACACACTAACTGACACACAGGCCTCGAACAGGCCAGGATTTTAGCAAAGAATACTGCTCGGTTTAGTGAGCTTGGGACAAAACAGGTTTGACGAATGTGTGTGTAGGGGGCACACCCAAATGGGCCAGATGTCAAGCAGGCTAATCCAGCTATGTCAAGGGTCACCGACCATTCATTCATTTAAAGGATTGAAAAACTGTCAAAATAAATATGGTGATTATCTTTGTTTTAAGCCTTTGGAAATGAGTCAACACTTAGCCTAACAACACATTTCCTTGTTGGTTGTTGAGCCAAGAATGGAAGGTAAAGGATCACAGTTTAGGTAACCAGTGAATAGGCCTATAGTGGTTTTATTAATGTTAGCCATTGTCTCTGCAAACCTAAAATATAGTCACAGAAGCACAACTGGATTTTTCTCAGACATAAAGATTGATGTCGCTGAGCGGTTGTTGTTATTTTTGATTTAATGTATCAATAGCCTACAGGTACATCTAGTTACAATTTCATGCACGCTATTTTTATTAGTTTCACAGACTAGTAGACCTCACAGACAGGGCCAATGCTGGCTGGGAACTCACCAGACATTTCCTGAGTCTATACTGAGGCGCAATTTATAATACAGAAGAGTATTAAGGGCCACATTTGAAATTATTTAGTTTTGACTTTAGCAGAAAGAACTTACAAACACCGCCATCTGCTGGAAGGGATCCTTCCACATTCTCCCGCCCCGCCCACTTCAATGCGTTTTCTAGTTTCTATCCAATCACAGAGAGAAGACAGAGTGATGCCTTTAAGAGCAATACATATTGAATAGGCTCGTCGAGATGAGCCAGGTCTGGCAGAATCGATCACCGGCGATCGGCGCCCGTTGCATGCCGGTTAGATTGTGTCCGACTGATCCCGACTTGCTCTGACGTCATGCACCCGGGGCAACGGAAATTCACGAGAGCAAGGCGGCCGCAGTTCTGAGACGCAGGCGGCGCAGTTGCTTTTCACCGACTGCAAGAGCCAGGCGGACCCAGGCGGACCCAGAGCATGTGGGAAACGCCGGCTTTCAGTGATTAACACCTGATTGGTTACAACATGATGACGTTTTATATAAACTTTTTACGTTTTTGAATCGGAGGATTTTAATTGCTATTTGTCTGATTTAAAGACTTATTCTGTCCAGAACACATGTTGTGTGACTGATAGTGTAAGTTTAGAAGTCAAGAAGATAATCCGTTCAGATCACGGATCATCTCCAGTCTGTTGTTCATTAAAACACAACAGGTCGATGTAGGCACTTTGCCAGCTATCTGTCATAACTAAAACAAATGGAGACTGGGTACCAGCTGGTATGATGATTATATTTTATTAAATCGGAATCGCACCACAGTGTTTCATCATTCTGTTCCAGCCTGAAGGAGTGGAATCGGCTGGAAACTGTCCGACTTTACCGCAGTTTTGTCACCGCCCCCCGCTGCTACCGACTGCTCTCGTCCACTTTACAGGCGAGGCGCAGTTATCTCGAACGAGCCTATGGTTAACTTAGTTAGTAGCTTTTCTCTCCGCTGTCTGCTGCAACTCATTTGCTACATTGTAACATCTAACATTAGGCCTATAATACCCAAATATTGCAACAATGTAGATGGGTTAAACTGTGGCCTCTGGGTTTGCTCCATAGACTGTAAATATATTAATATTACCGGTCTATGGTTTGCTCCTGCTCCCTGGTTTTAGGGCTGTGGAGCTACTTCACAGGAGCTTGTAGCTTTTTGCATCACTGCATACAATGTCATTAGTGAACTCATGTTGTCCACATATCCACACAAAGGCTACCTACTTTTTCATTCCTTCTGTTGACATTTAAAATAAAATAAATGTGAGCACCATACATTTTCTTTCCATGTGGGACCTTTGACACGGAAAACATAAAATAGCCTACATAACGTTGCTTAAATAGAAGACCTTTGTTGAGATTTACAATACGAGTACTTGAACACAGCACGAGCTCTCAGCAACTGTCATGGCGTCTCCCTTGAAGGGGGTTTGGTGCTGGAGAAAGTAACCGCTGTCATTTATCAATTTTGTCCTGTGTACGGAGCAGCTGACGCCGACTGAAGAGGCTTTTCGGAGCGGATAGTTACCATGGGGACTGTCCATGCTAAGGTAAACTCCATTTCTCCCTGACAGCTGGCATTTCTGTGGCTTTTTGACTATGACCTCCTCGCCCAGTCAGTGCTGAAGGCTGCAGACTCGCCAGCATTTGTACTCTATGTACTGTTCCACACAGTCGGACAAAGACGAGCAATAAAGACAACCGACGGCTGAACTTGAGTGTATGCCGGTGAACTGTGACTGGTGAAGCCATGTAACTTTTGCCTTTAGCTCATTTAAATGCCCGTAATGCGTACTGTATAACGTTAGCCAGGGCGCGATTTTCAAATGAAGACACAGTCATATCAGTTATGACAACTTGTTGTAACGTTTCTCATTGTGGTGACATTTAAGTGACATGTGGTGCTTTCAGACTGTTTTTTACAGAGAGGAACATCACAAGAAGCCATTTTTGTGTGTGTGTGTGTTATAAACTCAGAAAATAAGGTCACTTTTCTGCAACAGTCTTCCAGTTGATATATTTACCTCTATCACCACCTTTCAATAACCAAAGAATCCAGAAGATAGTCTCTATGGTCTCCTATCAGTAGTAGTATTTTATATCCATCTTATACACTAGTCTACTCTCCTGTCCACAACTCTCCACGTGCAGTGACTTTCACTGGCTGTGGGACATCAGAAACTCTGAAGTCCTCTTAAAGCCCCACCCATTGACTTTCCTGGCCTTTTTAAAGGTGCCATACGTACTAATTTTTGTTATGTCTTTGTATTGGACTGTGTTCACATTAAATATAAAAGTCTCACTTTACCTAACTTTATAATATAATTTGCTACAAAACCAAATGCAAACTCAGAAATGAACTTAGAGGTTGACTCAACTCCTCTGTTGACAAGGTAGGGTTTGTTCAATTTCAATTTTATTTATATAGCGCCAAATCACAACAAAAACAAACCTTGAGCAGAACCATGGCTCAGGGTGGGGGGGGGGGGGGGGGCATCTGCCGACCGGGTTGGGTGTTGAGAGAAAAGTGAAGACAGAGAGAGATAGACATGGAGAATCGTAGCAGAGGGTGTTGAGCAGGAACATGGAGGCAGCAGGTGACTTGCAACCACAGAGCCAGACTCCACAGTTCCAGATCCTGAAACAAGCTGCAGGAAGGGATAGGATAATGAGAGGAGAGGGGCGAGAGACCACAAGACTACGAGGGAGAGAGATACAAGACTACGGGAAAGGGAAGAAGTCCAGTTAGTAACATGCATTAAAGGGATGAGGATTTGTTCCCTGGGCTGTTCTGTTTTCCTTGCATTTGTACAGATTGTGCAGGCGGTGTCTTTTAACATAGTGCTTATCACTGCTGCAGAGTCTGGATCCTCTCCCAATGCATGGCCGCGACTTGGGCGTCAACCCTGATGACTTCATGGAGCCCCCAGAACCGGAGCAGGAGTCTAAGCAAGAGATCCTCGAAAACAAAGATGTGAGTAGTAGTAGTAGTAGTAGTAGTAGTAGCAGCAGCAGCAGCAGCAGCAGCAGCAGCATTAGCAGCAGTGCTAGTACTAATAGCAGTACCATAGTAGGTATTGTACAATATAAGTTTAAAAAAAAATAGTAGTTAGCAATTGTAGAACAATCTTTCTGGTGATGTGTAACAGTAATGTGATCTGGGTTCAATTCCCATTGCGAAACATGTATGTGTTAAACATGTATAACCTTAAAACATGATGTGTACAGTATAAATACTATCCATTTATTTTCATCCATTTGGCCCAGTTTGATATGCAACTCAATTGTATATAATATATCCAGTACAGGGTCCCTACTTGGTCTCTCTTTCAGCTAACATAGCACGATTGGGGGGGAAAATATGAATCATGAATTTTTTTGAGCTTAGAATTAATATACTTTAATTTGCTTCCACTTTGAAACCTGTTTTATACAGTCTATTTTAAAACTCACAGAACAGAAGACAGTGGTAGCGTTTGGGATGCAGTCGGCTAATAAAATTAAATGAGAATCCAAGTCATAGAAAAGAGAGAAAAAATCATTTAAAAATTAAATCTTGAACGGGTGAATTGAGATCACCATTTTAAAATGATTTATCGTGCAGGCCGATTTTCTTGAGCCGATACTGCTTTTGCTCCCTCAGTTTACTTCATAAAAATGTAAACCCTGCCACACTGGAGTTTTTTTTATGAAGTCTGCTCTGCCATTTGTTTAAAAATAATAACCAAAAACACAGATCAGAGTCACTTCTGCGATCATCCTCCATTCATATCACCCAAATGATGTGTGTAATCTGCATCATATGGATGGGTACACTGCATATGTTTAATTGTGCAAGGGTGAAAGGCTTTCATCAACATCTACAACACGGCCTTGGTCATGCATTGCTTGCTGATATATTATGAGACAGATATAATCAGGTCATACGATGCCAATACGCGTAAAAACCCAAATATTGGCCCGATATATCGTCCGGCTGATAAAATCAGTCTATCACTACTTTAAAATGTGTCTGAAAGGGGACTTTAAATGCATATAGAAGTATACATATAGTTGTACATGCATTTAAGTGCAAAAAAAAAACATATATAAAAACATAATTTTTACTTGATATCACAATGTAGGAAATCTTGCACTTGTCAGCTAAATACATTTTGAATGTGTTTGCAAGGGAAAATAATGGGAAAAATGTTTGGTTGCAGGTGGTGGTCCAACATGTTAACGTCCAGGGTCTTGGAAGAACTAAAGAGGATCTGCTCGGCTATGAAATATCGGAGGTTTTCCACGCCAAAAACCTCATTGATGTATGTATTCATGACTGTACTGCACTTTAATACGGGGGCTCTCAACTGGTCTCACCCTGCATTTCCCCATGGCCATTTAGTGGCGACCCACCTTTTATAGAATTCAAAACAAGCATATTTATTTTTCAAAAATAGCCTTTTATTTTTTTACACAAATACACATTTATATGTGCAAAGTGCATTTCAGAGCACATGTATGAGAAACTGAGGAGAATTATGCCAACTGCATGGACAAAAGTGACTAAATGAAATAAGGCCACACAATTAGATATTTAACTTCTATGCATGTCTCTGCATTCAGAGAATATTATTAAGGAACTGAGAAGGACCATGACTGAAATACTGCACTATTTAAAAAAAAAAAGAAAAGCCCACAAAACGAGATGTTTTCGCCTAACCTGCACCTTCAGCTCGTTGGCCCAATGGTTAGCGCTGCACAGCAAGAAGGTTCTGGGTTTGAATCCAAATTGTTCCGGGCCTTTCCGGGTGGAGTTTGTATGTTCTCCCCATGTGTCCGCCATCAGAAAACCTACATGGTTCTCCAGTCCGTGGAGACTGGCACTGCTCCCTTGAGGGATGGGTTGAATGCGGAGAATGAATTACGCTACATGTATGGTTATGTGACAATAAAGTACCATTACCTTTTTATTTCTGTAATAACGTATGAAAATCCATATTTTAAATACTTTGGGTCATATTTCGCCACCTTACCTCCAAACATCACCACAACCTTAAGGTGAACGGTAATCAAATGATGGTTAGACTAGACTGCTGCATGGCTGCGACGCATGTCCGTCAAAAGAAAGGACCAAAATCCGATGCGCATTCAACATTATCGCATCCGATTATTGACCAGCTGTCCGCAGCCCACCCAGAACGGGTTCGTGACCCACTTTTGGGCCAGGACCCACCAGTTGAGAATCACAGCTTCAAGGCATTGTCACACGCTGACTTGATCAGTTTTGGAGTTTCCTGAAGAGTCCAGTATATGAGGTTTCCCATGCTCCGAGCTGTGTTTCTGTCTTGGTTACAGGTGATGAAAAAGTCTCACATCGCCAGACAGAGGCTGCTCCGCCTGGGAATCTTCAAAGAGGTGGAAGTCCTTATCGATACGTCTGAAGGTAGCTCATCCACACTTTCTTTCCAAAAACAGAGCCACACCACTATAGAATCATTTTCTATTTACTCAACCTAAAATTAAAGAACGTTTTCCTAAATCTTGTCATTGCGAACGTAGTCTCAGGGTTTCCGTGGGTCTTAAAAAGTCTACGGTAGGCCTTACAAGTCTTAAATTCGCTCAAATATAGTGTTTTAGGTCTTAAATAATTTTAAACAAGTCCATGCAACTATACCTCCAATGCTCTTTTTTTTTTTTTGATTCTGTGGTGTTGTAGTTCTTTCTTTCGCTAGTCCAAGTATAATTTGGCTGTAAATTGACTGCAAATGAGAACAACATTCTACTTATATTGCAGCCAATAAGCTTTTGTGTTATTGGCGCGAGTCTGTACCACTAACATAAAACAGATTTTATTCTTCAGCTATTGTGAAGAAAAAAATGTTGGGCTTAGTTGTTATTGTGATAAAGGTGCCATGGCACATGTCTTGGCATTTCACTTCATGAGGTTTTTTTTAACATTACTATGAGTTCCCCCAGCCTGCTTGTGGCCCCCCAGTGGCTAGAAAAGGTGATGGTTGCTGTGCAGCCTGATGTCCATCACCTTCCGCTTTCTTTGTGTTGGCATACTAAACTTCGGTTAATTTGGGAAACGTCCTCCGAGCTAGAGCTGACAGCCAAATTATGTTTATCTTTTTTGTTGAGTAAAATTCTAATCACATTTTAAATCCAGAGCCAGGCTCCCTGCGTGCACGTGTTCCGCCAAAACAAGTCCCTTCCCAGGGCCATTCTGCAGCAACACCGTATCTGCGTCCGATGCTTAGCGCCGCCCAAGACGACAGTGATTGGTTTATAGAAATGCCAATAAACCAGAGCACATTTTTGTGTGGTGTAGCCAGACCCTCCTTTGCAGCGCTGTGGAGGAAGGTCCGGCAATGCGAGACCATTGTAAAACAGAACAAGTAATCAAAACATGTCTGTCATGCATTTGAGATGGGACTGCATGGTGTTTTCCTATTGGACAATGGCTGTGTAATGGTCCCTGATTGGTTCTCCCTACCCTCAGGTTCCGACGCCTTGCCCAACGGTCTGGATGTAACTTTTGAGGTGACGGAGGTAAAGAGGCTGACAGGAAGCTACAACACCATGGTTGGCAACAATGAAGGGAGCATGGTGAGAGACAACAACACTTGAATTCATATCAGTTGTATTTTGCTCTTTATTAGGGGCTGGGGATGAGACACATGGTGAATTGTTTACTGACATTAGGCATTTTCCAAACATAGGTATCGGCATTTATAATCGGCAATAATTGTTTTTTTTGTAACCTTCATTTATGACAAACATTCATATTGACAAACAAATGATTCTGATAAATGAAAAAAACGGGTAGTCAACCATGTTATGAGTGTTGGCGTTGCATAGTCTGTCCACCAGAGGACGTTCTACAGCGTCCCTCTTAGTGTTGGCGTTGCATAGTCTGTCCACCAGAGGACGCTCTACAACGTCCCTGTTAGTTTTGGCGTTGCATAGTCTGTCCACCAGAGGACGTTCTACAGCGTCCCTTTTAGTTGGCGTTGCATAGTCTGTCCACCAGAGGACGCTCTACAACGTCCCTCTTAGTGTTGGCGTTGCATAGTCTTTCCACCAGAGGACGCTCTACAGCGTCCCTGTTAGTTTTGGCGTTGCATAGTCTGTCCACCAGAGGACGTTCTACAGCGTCCCTCTTAGTGTTGGCGTTGCATAGTCTGTCCACCAGAGGACGCTCTACCCTGTAGGCAACGATTTCTTTTTTTGTTAATGTGTTTTTTATCAAAGGACTTTAATATATTTTGATCCTCTGTCCATCTGTTTTTGCATTAGTGAGAACTCATAAATAACAAATAACTAATGTTAGGGAAATCTTTTTTATATATATATATATATATATAGATATATACTGATGTATTGGAATGTCGGTATGTATCGGCCTTAAACACCCTTTATCGGTCGGCTCTAATTGTAAGAAGGTAATGACATCTGGACATGTGAAAGAAAAACCTCAGTACAAGCCCGAATGGACCCATACCTAAGTAGCTTTGTGCTAACAATATTTGTCCGGTCTTCCAGGTGCTGGGTCTGAAGTTGCCCAACATGTTCGGTCGAGCTGAGAAACTCACCTTCCAGTTCTCCTATGGGACCAAGGAGACGTCCTATGGCCTGTCCTTCTTCAAGCCCCAACCCGGACACTTTGAACGCAAGTATGTCAGTGAATGTTCTGAAATGTCTGTCGATGGTGTGTCCGAAAAATCTTAGACATGCTCGCTACATAAGAGGATTTGCAGTGCTTTTCAAGACAGCTGATTCTAAAAACTCTGGCTTGCCAGTGCTAGCTTGATTGCACCACCTAGGCACAGTTAGGAGTTGTTGTTTATTTTTCTAAAAGATTTGTTGTTTTCTGTTTCAGCCTCACACTCAACATGTACAAAGTCACCGGTCAGTTCCCATGGAGCTCCCTGAAAGAGACCGACAGAGGCATATCTGCAGAATTAAATGTAAGAGGCTGTCTCTTTTTTTGTCCACTATTCATTTTTGTAGTATTCTTTTTTTACATGCTTTGGCAACACAAATGTCTTAACACATGCTAGAGATGTTCCGATACCAGTATCTGTATCGCCTTCAATACTGCCTAAAACGCTGGTATTGGAGTTTATACACCAATTCGATACCACGTGATAAAGCCCTAAAGAAAATCTATGGTAAAGTAGTTTATCTTTTTCGTTATAACTGACTGTCAAACTGGATAATAAAAGAAAGTTCTGTGACTTTTATTGTTTGTGTTTGTTCGTGTTTAACAACAAAGATAGAAATCATATCACATCCACACAGGGATAGCAGTATACAGTTAAAACATTATTTATATATATATATATATATATAAATGAAAATATATGACACACTGATTGGAAAATCGTTATATAAATGGGCTTGGTGGCCATGCATCGTGAAAGAATTGAACCGGGACAAAAGCATATCGTTGCAGCCCTACACACAGCTGTTTAACCAGGCAGGACCGACGCATTATCTGCACGACAAAATTCAACCTGCTGAGTTCACTTAAACTTCTACAGCTGACATTCTCCATCCTCTTGTCCTCCTGCAGTTTCCTCTGGGGGTGACCAACCACACACTGAAGTGGGAGGGTGTATGGAGGGAGCTGGGCTGCCTGGCACGCAGTGCGTCCTTCGCCGTGCGAGAGGAGAGTGGACACTCACTGAAATCTGCCCTCTCGGTACAGCCTGAAGCCCTTTTTACGTAGCTCCTACCACACTCAAAATGTCAGATTTCTTGTTTTTGTTGTTGTTGCTTCACTACTTTTCTCTCCCAGATTTCCCTTTGGATAGATATCATTTTCTGGAACTGTTTATAAAGGCTATACAACCATTTTGTCCTCCTGTGTTTGTTTGTTTGCAGCACACTTTGTCAATCGATTCAAGGAATTCTGCCATTTTCCCCAGCAGGGGTGCCTTATTCCGCCTCAACCAGGTAAGTGTGCACACGCGTCCTCTATCCACCGTTACATATTCCTTATTCCAAATTAGTTTTCTTTACAGAAACACGTCTTGTTTTTTAACTTTTAATAGGAAAACTGTGGTGCAATCCCCCCTAATGCCTGTGTTTTGGATTATGTCAATGTATTGCAAGTAATATTGTTATTGCAACATTTTAATAAATGTCTATTTATTGCACGTAATATCGTTACTGCAACGTTATCGCATATTGGATTTTGTTTTTTTTCCTCATTGTGCAGCCCTTAATTGTATTTCGGGTATTGTTTTAAGATCAGAATATTTATTTGTACTGTAATTTCTATAAGATTGTTTTTATTTCTGCTGTATTCAGGGCGTCATTGTAAAAGATGGCCCTCCCGAATAAATAACGGTTAAAAAAATATTTTTGTCATTTAGAGTTAACTATATGCTAATTTCCCTTAGGAAGGAAACCCAGAATAACATCTCTGTCAGAAGAAACCTTACACTGTTGATGTGTTTAAACTAGGGATGTACCGATGCCGTGCACGTGTACTTGTAATCATAAAACGCCTCAAGGACATTTGATGTGTTTGTCCTGCAGGAACTGGCGGGCTACACAGGAGGAGACGCCAGCTTCTTGAAAGAGGATTTTGAGCTGCAGCTCAACAGGCGGCTCTTTTGGGACTCAGTAAGTCACTCCAGACCTGTTTCACATGACTGGGTTCTAAAAGATGCAATCAATCTTTCTGTTGGTTGCTTTTTTTCTTCTTTTTTTTCTTAGACAAAGTAGTTGCATTTAAGAACCACCAGTGGGCGATAGAGCAGCACTAAATAATTTGAAGATGAGCTCTGTTTCACTGAATACTTTTTGTGCGAGGTTTGTGTATAAAAATGCCACATGTTGCGTTCTCTTAGGTCCTGTCTGCTTCTCTGTGGGGTGGGATGCTTTGTCCAATCGGAGGACAGCTGTCCTGCATCGCTGACAGGTACGTCTGAATTATCCAAGAGCTGTCATCTGGCTCCAACACATCAGCCAGACTTCAACATTCCACTTCCACACATTCTGGCTCTTATAATGAAGGGATGTCTCTCAAAATACTGAACATCATTCAAAAAATGAAAACGTACAGTTTATTAGCTTCTTAAAGCGACAGTGCGTAGTTTCTGTCTCCCCCCGTGAGGAGTTTGAAATAATGACAACAAAACTGTGGGCGCATTGACACGGAACAAGCCTTCTGTGATTGCACTTCACCCGCCTACTCCACGCAGTTGCTAGTAGCCAAGCAGGATTAAAAAAAAAACACGATGGACTCTTCAGAAGAGGTTATTATTGTCACTCGAGTTTCTGAGCGGGAAAGTCATCAGACGCCACAATATTCTGAACATAGTCATACTGAGAAAACCAGAGAGAGTTGTGTGGAGCAGATAGTCTTAATTAGCTGTGTAGCAACTCATTTGGTAACGGCTGGAATGTAACAGATGTTCATTATTATAAAGAAGTTACGCACTAAAGCGTTAATGATGAGCAAGGTTATTTTTAAGAAGCTATACATTTACAGTGGTGCTCAAAAGTTTACATACACATGCTTAAGTTGACTAAAAAGAGGAATAAAAAAATCATGTTTTGGAAATTTATTTAAACCTAAATTAAAAAATGAGGTAAAATCCAACCTTAGGCACCAATTTTCTTTGTGAATGAATAACGTATTGTAATAATAAATGTTCTTATTTAAAATACAGGGGTCATAAGTATACATACCCCTATGTTAAATTCCCATAGAGGCAGGCAGATTTTTTTATTAAAGGCCAGTTATTTCCTGGATTCAGGATATTATGCATCCTGATAAAGTTCCCTTGGCCTTTAGAATTAAATAGCCCCACATCATCACATACCTTCACCATGCTTAGAGATAGGCATGGTTTTATTTCAGTTAGACTAATACTGGTTTGATTTGCATTGAGAGATGATTTTATAGAAAGTATCCCATGCCTATCTCTAAGGGTGTGACGAGATCTCGTTTTACGAGATCTCGCGAGATTAAAACATGACGAGATTTCTCGTCGAGGTGAAAAGTTGTCTCGTGAGGCGATGTGATTTCAGCGTGATGGAGCGTGAAATTACATTGAAGATCCCCCTGCCACTTTTAAATCCTTTGTGTGGCAACATTTTGGTTTTTTGTTGTTTGTTTGCACAGTTTTGAGAGAGCAGTACTTTGGTTATGATACACTTACTGTTTGCATTTTAAATGTTATTTTTGTTATTTACACATTCATTTTATTTATACTGTTTATTTTTTTTTTATGTTCGGTTTGTGGAAAGGAGTTATATTCTCGTGTGAAATTGTACAGGCAGAAGCCAGTTGGTAGAGTTTATACAAAACATTTTGCAGTGTTTGCACGTCCTTTGCAAAAAAGTTAAATAACATTCATCATTAATAGTTGATTTCAAAATGCACCTAAATTGTTTTGCATTTTGTGATTTTCAGTTGAATAAAAAAACTATTTTCCTTCATATATTCATCGAGGATTTCTTTAATTGTTTTTAAAAATCTCGCTCGTCTCGTTCTCGTGAACCCAATCTCGTGATGTGCTCGTCTCGTGGAGTAAGCGTCTCGACACCCCCTACCACTCTAAGCATGGTGAAGAGTATGTGAGGATGTGGGGCTATTTTAATTCTAAAGGCCAAGGGAACTTTATCAGGATGCATAATATCTGAATCCAGGAATAACTGGCCTTAATAATAAAATCTGCCTGCCTCTATGGGAATTTAACATAGGGGTATGTATACTTATGACCCCTGTATTTTAAATAAGAACATTTATTATTTACAATACGTTATTCATTCACAAGAAAATTGGTGTCCTTAAAGGTGGATTTTACCTCATTTTTTAATTTAGGTATTAAAATAAATTTCCAAAACATGATTTTTTTATTCCTCTTTTTAGTCAACTTAAGCATGTGTATGTAAACTTTTGAGCACCACTGTAACCTGACCCATTTGTATAGCTGGGCAATATATTGATATTATATCGATATCGTAATATGAGACTAGATATCGTCTTCTATTTTGGATATGGTAATATGGCGTAAGTGTTGTCTTTCCAGGTTTTATAGGCTCCATTACAGTAAAGTGATGTCATTTTCTGAACTT
>NC_045755.1:1324253-1324418 GCF_008692095.1 Etheostoma spectabile
TCTATTATTTGCCTTTACCCACTTAGTCATTATACTGTATCTACATTACTGTGGATTATTTATCAAACATCTCATTGTATAAATATTTTGTGACTGCACCGATCGTCAACACTATAATATTGTTGTGATATCGATATCGAGGTATTTGGTCAAAAATATTGTGAT
>NC_045755.1:1324428-1336018 GCF_008692095.1 Etheostoma spectabile
TGATTTTCTCCATATTGCCCAGCCCCACCCGTTTGTTGAATGTGTTATCGTTTGTCACCCAAACCTTTTCATTGTTTGCAACTCTGTGCTATTAATGACTCACTGATCACTGTTTTTAAATGGCAGATTTGTGAGATTTATGACACCACTGCAATGTGAGTTGCTGGTTCAGTGATAGTTGTCTTCTGTCTAGGTTCTACCTCGGCGGTCCAACCAGTGTACGAGGGTTTGGGATGTACAGCATCGGACCACAGAGTGAAGGTAAAAACCGTTCAGTCCGGCCGTCGTAGAAAACGTGAACAAAGGAAATGTAGAATGTTAGTTGTGGTCAAAATAATCCACATTTCGGAGCAATGATCAGCTGTTTCTTAAATTGAGACTATGGTTAATCCATTATCTACGTCAAAATGGGAAAGGATACATCTGGCTTACTGTCCTAGACAATAAAACGGAGACAAAAAGAGAAATATCCAATGCTCTTGAGCTGAATGTATATGTTAGTGTCCAGTAGTGAAAGAAGTATTCAGATCCTTTGCTTGAGTATAAGTAGTAATACCACACTGTAAATACATTTCAAGCAAAGGTCTAGCTTTTAAAATGTTACTCAAGTAAAAGGAAGTAAGTATCATCAGGAAAATGTACTGAAAGTGTTAAAAGTGAAAGTACTCAATGCAGAAAAATCCTCACATTCACATCACAAACTAGAAATGACCCAAACAGTTCATCATTTCAGCTGGACTTGTAGGCCTGTGTAATATTGGGTAGTTTAATTTTTAGTAAAACATCTTACTCTATAAACTATTTATGTTTTGTTTGAAACATCTTAATGTGTAAAGTAACCAGTAGCTAAAGCTGTCAGATGAATATAGTGGAGTTAAAAAGTAGAATATTTGTCTCTGAAATGTAGCGGAGTAGAAGTAAAAAGTGGTATGAAAAGATAAGTAATTTTGTACTTAAGTACAGTAACTTGTAACTAAATGGACTGTCTGTGTGTGTGTGTGTGTGTCTGTGTGTGTGTATGTGTGTGTGTGTGTGTTGTGCTCCAGGTGACTACCTGGGTGGAGAGGCGTACTGGGCCGGGGGTCTGCACCTCTACACTCCACTGCCCTTCAGACCGGGCAAGGGTGGCTTCGGAGACCTTTTCAGAACGCACTTCTTCCTCAACGCAGGCAACCTCTGCAACCTTAACTACGGTGGGTGGGCAGATATGCCAAAATATTGCAATACTATGCTGTATTGATTTTTTTTCTTCTTTTTTCTCACACACCTAGTAACTTGTTGAGTGTTTTTGTGTGTGTGTGTGCAGGCGATGGTCCGCGGGCACACCTTCAGAAGCTAGCCGAGTGCATTCGCTGGTCGTACGGAGCGGGCATCGTGCTGCGGCTCGGCAACATCGCCAGACTGGAGCTCAACTACTGCGTGCCCATGGGAGTTCAGAGTGGAGACAGGTAGACTGCTAGTAACCAACACTCATACATATTCCAGGACAAAGGCTCACTCATGTTGTTGTTACTGACTTTCACAAAAAAACAACGAGAGCCCCATTCATCTGGGACTAGAACAACCACGGTACCTCGGGTCACCCCTGAGTTTTGTGCTGCCTGTATTTTACTTGAATCAGATGATGTGAAAAAAACAGCCATCAGGTCAGTCTGTGGTGTTGTCGGCCCTTAATTTCTCCCAACAGCCAACATGCCCAACTCTGGTTCAGCCGCCTTCATTTGGATCTTCTCCTTTTCTTTAAAATGCTGCACACGGCACTGTTACATATATTAGATCAGATTATACTTTATTCATCCCACGACGGGGAGATTTTTTCGTTACAGTAGCAGCGTTTTTCAATAACAGCAAAAAAACATATATAGGACTTGTTCTAGGATGACAGTAATTCCTCACTTCTCCTTTTGTTCTTTCTTCTCTCCTCTCGTAGGATATGTGACGGTGTCCAGTTCGGAGCAGGAATCCGCTTCCTGTGACCTAATGACTCCAGGCTGTGATGTGAAAAGGGAGAATGTCTTGTTGTGTGTCACCTGTAACTTGTTGTGAAGTGTGCGACACTAGCATGGGTCGTATGTCCCGAGGAAACACGCCTGACCCCCCTCCCCCCTCCTCCTTCCTTGTGATATGTCACGGCTTTTGAACAACAAAGTGCCAGTGCTGAGCCGTAAAACTACTGGAAGGTTTTTACAGTACAACCAGAACGGGCTGGAGTCGAAAGCAACCAGATATAAGATTACTTTCGCAGCAATTACAGTAAATACAATCCAGGTGAATCTTTTACCAACCGCTTGCCGGGGCTTATTCTCTTCAACAAGACTATTGACTTATGGGTTAGTTCTGAATTTGAGTCCCTGTTGCTCTTTCCTTGTTTCGAGTTCTGCAGCGCTGGCACCTTGTCGGTGGAAAAGTCATCAACCAGTGATTTGGCCCACTGTGTTTCCTGTGGTGACACGAAGGTTGATTACTTTCCGGAATGTTTAAGATTTTTAGGGCTTGTTCCCTGTTTCCAGGAATGCTTCTTATCCTGGAGCACGACTTGTGGAGTACTCTTGTTTTGACAGTCAATTGAACACCACACACTGTCGAGTTGTACTGTGTGATTGAATGACCGCGGTAGCAGCGAGGGGATGAACCGAAACAGAGCCAGCGGTGTTGGAAGGGAATCTGCCCCTCATGCCAAAGGAGTTTGTTCAACCCTTGTTGTCTGTAAGGAAAAATGCCGGGTAGATTTCTCAAGTTGGGAACCTCCCCCCACCCCTGAGCAACATCCACCACCAGTGCTCTTACTGCGTTAGTCCTCTTTTTCATGTTATTCACAAATAAATCACAGCTGCTCCCCTGGTTTCTCTTTGGATCCTTTTGTGACATGACCATATGATGTAGTTCTGGAATAGTGCTTCCTGTTTCTGCCTTTTTAAAATTAAGTATTGTTACTTATCGTGTGTGTGTGTGTGTGTGTGTGTGTGTGTGTGTGTGTGTGTGTGTGTGTGGTGTGTGTGTGTGTGTGTGTGTGTGTGTGTGTGTGTGTGTGTGTGTGTGTGTGTGTGTGTGTGTGTGTGTGTGTGTGTGTGTGTGTGTGTGTGTGTGGTGTGTGTGTTTGTGTGTGTGTGTGTGTGTGTGTGTGTGTGTGTGTGTGTGTGAAAAAATGTAATTAAGTAAATTCACTCAAGTCCAAATGTGGAGGTACTTTTACTTTACTTGAGTCTTTTCTTTTCATGCCACTTTCTACTTCTACTCTGCATTTCAGAGTGAAATATTGTACTTTTTACTCCACTACATTCACCTGACAGCTTTAGTTACTTTAGGTTCAGAAAAATGCAATGTTTTATTATAAATGAAACTACCTGACAACACACAGGCCTACAAATACGACTGATATGATTAGCCAATTTAATACAAACAGTTTGGATTGTTTCCAGCTTCAATCAAACTTCATTCACAGAGCACTTACCAAAATTGACCAAAGTATGCAGAAGAATAAAATGTAAGGATTTTTTTCTGCATCGAGTACTTTTACTTTAGACACTTTAAGTACATTTTTCTGATGATACTAACATGCTTTTACTGAAGTACCATTTTCAATGCAGGACTTACATGTAACGGAGTATTTTTACAGAATGGTACAAGTACTTTTATTTAAGGTAAAGGATCTGGACACGTCTTCCACCACTACTACCTACTGGTTATGAGCTGACCTAACCTTTTGCACCACGAGGGGCAGCAGCGGCCTAAAGGTCAGAGACGTGAGCTTTTGATCGGGAGGTCGTTGGTTCAATCCCCAGACTAACAGGTGGGGATTGTGAAACCACTGAGGTGCCCTTGAGGAACTTAACCTCCACCTGCTCCAGTGGAGCTGCTCAATGGCAGCAGATCTTTAGAAATACTAATCTCAATAGAAAAAATATGTTTTAACTATATCTAAAAAGACTGCCCTTTCCCCTCTTACCTACAGTTAGTGATGGCCAAATTAAGCTTTGTGAAGCCTTTTCTTTATTTTCTGAGCTCACTAGATGGCGCTCTGTTCAAAGAAAAGGTTAAAGGAATGGCCATTCACTGTGTTTTTAAAGGAGAATTCAGGCCAATTTTTATGTTAATCATGATTGCTATAAATATGCGAGGACTTCCGACCCCGACCTGAATCGGTGCAGGCAACACGGAGCAGCTGCAGCTACGTGGACAAGCGTCCACTGAGGTACAACTGCGTTTAACAGGGCAAGTTTTAGAGTGCCTTTGTGCCTCTTAGCAGACACACAATGCAATGAATATGTTTGTACAACACGAACAGGGCCCTTACGTAACATCAAGATGCATTTTCACGTCAGACATTGTTTTAATTCACCTACCCTTTCTTGTTCTTGCCTGGTTAGCTGCTAAAGCTAGCTGCTAGCTGTTAGCTGCCAATGATAAATGTGTTCAGCCAGGCTTTTGTAAAAATCATAATGCAGCAGTTCCGTGTGTTTTTGAAACTCATCCATTTTGTGTGCAATCAATCTGGTGTTGTGAGTAGGAGGCTTGGCAGTGTCGATCTGTGTGGTAGATTCCTTAGCTGGGCCGGCAGCCTTCGTCCCCGCCTTCCTCGCTTCCCACAGCCGACAACAATCCCCCGAAATTACAATGAAATTTCATTATGGTTGATTTTTTTTCCCATTACTTTTTTATTGTAAACAAAAGCCTAATTTATCTCAAATATTGTTAACAAATCTATCTAAATCAGTTTTAGTGAGCACTTCTCCTTTGCCGAGATAATCCATCCACCTCACAGGTGTGGCATATCAAGATGCTGATTAGACAGCATGATTATTGCACAAGTGTGCCTTAGGCTGGCCACAATAAAAGGCCATTCTAAAATATGCAGTTTTACTGTATTGGTGGGGGGGGGGGGGAGGTTTGTCGTCATGACCGACTTAAGTGGACAAATGCTCACCTTCGATGGCGTCTGGCACTTTGGAAAGGTGTTCTCTTCACAGATAAACCCCTGCCATAACACCAGATACTGACTGATTTTTGGGTGACTGTTGCCCCTCATTGGCTTGTATGTTGCTCATTGGACAATTTTTAGATAAAAGTGTCCTTGCTTGTCAAGTCCATCTTTTCCATGAAAGAACTGGTGGTGCAGAAGGACACTGTGTATTTTATGTGTGTTGACTCTTTTCAGAATCAGCTTTATCGGCCAAGCTAGTGAACGCGTACAAGCAGTGTTGATGCTCTCAATGCAGCTACTCACACAAAAATAGACGTCTGGCTAAAAAGTTAAAAGGTCCTGCATGGAGTAATTCCGTGGACACATTTTTTTTTCCAAGCGTCACAGCCCCTGTGAAATGTTTTTTTATTGCTCTATTTAATCAACTTTAGCGTGGGTGTGTAAACTTCCTCAAGCCACTGTACATCCATGTTTTTTTCCCCTGATTGCAGAATAGGTGGTGTAGACAGTCCATACTCCATCGGTGGTACAGCACCCTGACATAGGTCAGGAAATGCAAGTAATTTATTAGCATGTTAGCAACTTTATTTAGCAATTGTTAGCAAACACTGGCTAATGGCTGTCTAGTTAGGTGTTTGCCTAGTTTATGGTGTTTGTTGGAAACATGAATGCAGTCATGTAGAAGTGGCCTTGCTTGAGACGCTGCTGTCTTACTTTAGAAGTTGTTTTAACAGCCTATATATTAATAAAGCTTTTTTTCAAGTTAAATACCTATTTTTTTTTAAATGTCTACTATTCAAATTGTGATTTAGGCTATATCTTCAGTTGGCTTATGAATAAAATAATTTAGAAATATAAGCACCTAACCAATTCATTCAATTTGTTTGCATTGCTACAGTAACATAGCGTAATTTGCAAAGACTAACGCCTCTAACTCCGCTATGGTCAGTGTGGCTCAAGAATGTTATGAATTTCTAAGCGTGACCGCGCGATCGAGACAGTAATAACGTAGGCGCCGCGTGACCGCGCACGTACGGTGCCAAGCAGCACGTACTTTACCCGCTGCGGTCGAGTACAGTTACCTCCATGCCGGCTGTGGCGAGCCCCCACAGCCACACAGCGACTCCTCTGACTCACACAGTCACACACACACACACATTGTACGCCCACAGTAGCAGGTGTGTGTGGCCAGCAACGCACATACCTCAGCAGCAGCGCGGACAAAACCCTGCAGCTTTTGGATTTTTAATACATTTTTATATATATAAAACACCGCCATTATGTTGTGGACGGCGAGCCAAGTCTTAAGGAAATTCTCCACCTCGTCCGTGAGTAACGTTGCTTATGCTACACCATATTGTCGATGCTTGTTGCATTCAAACAAAACCATAACGTAGCATACATTCCAATAGCATGTCCGGTAGTGGTGACATGGAGAAGACTGAGCTAGACTCGGGTCTGATAACGGTTCAGTGAGTTACAGTTCATATCCAGGTTATTGTTAGTCACTCCGCTGCCATATTTCCAACAAAAATGACGGTGTGACAGTGCCAGGTGGCCACGTTACTGACGCTCGCCTCCCTCTCCCTTTCCCTTCACGCTAGCCTGCTATACAATATCTGGAGGAGTTGCATCAGCATATGTGCTCCACACTGTAACCCGTTATAGCGGCTTACTGTAGTTTGGCTACCGCAGGGCTGTAGGCTACCCATATATACATTCATTCATTCATTCATTCATTCATTCATTCATCCATTCATTATCTGGGGGGAATGTTTTGCACTGTAATAGCCCCAATGTGTGTGGAGCTACCTTACTGTAGGTCATTGCTTGGATTAAATGGCTTTAAATGCATTTGATTGGAGCATGGGAAACTTGAAACCTCCTTCCTTAACACATGTGCTGGTACAGTCGGATGGGGGGGTCGGGAGGGGGGGCGCCTGTATTCCACCCCAGGTCATTTCAGGTCATGCGTTTTAGGGTAGACCGAGTACAGTTGAGACACTTATTTGCGTTTTGATTTTTCATACAAAAATAGATACTGAACAGAAGTGAATTTCCACATGACATGCCGCATGATGACATTTCATTAGTTTGTAGACTAAGATATTATCAATCAATAATACCCATAAATGGTTTATATTTTGCCACAATTAGCTCATAAAATAAGGTGCTTTTTTGTCTCAACTTTGTACCCATATGTGTACCATGGTACAGTTGAGATGCCCATTTTTAATGATGTAAAGGTAACTAACTGTTCATTGCAAATATAATAAAAAAAGACAAATAAAGAAAATAACAATTGGGCATCCTGTTTGTTCCTTCATCCATTTAAATTCATTGATTTCATTCAAATTAGCACTGGTTAAACTGTATAAAACAGGAACAAGATAAACAACGTGTGACATAATAGATAATGTGTCATACCCTCATTTGCATAGTTGTATCATCATTACGCAGTATTTTGCATATTTGTAACGTCAGTACGCAATCATTTGCATAAACTTAGTTTCAGCAAGGTAGATAGAAATAAATAGAAATCTTTAGCCCAATAATCACAAATTCAGTACAGGAATTCATTTGACCTTATAATTATTACTAAGGTAGCCTATCTTTCAATCTAGCGACAAAATTGCTAAGTTGGCAACAGTGTTTTCATGGAGACAGACGCCGTGTGCACGGAGGGGAGGGGCTGTGTAAGTGTGTCTGTGTAGAGTGACAGAGAGATGGAGGACAGCAAGGAAAGGGAATGCGGCTGAAAGAATGCGTGTTTTAAATAACGTTAAAAAAATAATAAAATAACAACTAAACGCAATGTGTGGCGGCTGGTGTTGGTTTTGTATGGCGCACTGCCACAAATTATCATTATGCGTGGGTCTCTTTCCAGAAGTCATGATGCATGAAAAGTACAATTGGAATTTTCTCAGTGGGTCACTCTGGCAGGGAGTAATGATGCTCATTACCCATGCCCTTGGAGCCGAGCTGCACCAATCACACCGGTGTATCTGATATACAGTAGGCGGGCCAGAGACAGTGTTTCTACGTTTAAGTCCGGAGTCAGTAAACATTGGTTGTGGTGTTCTCCAATTGCGTGCAGTGATTTTTCAAATGCATGCTTGGTGCCGCCCCTCGAGTTGGGCCATTCTCATTACTCATAGCCAGACCCTTAATCTTTCGGATTTGGGTCTGAATTTCACGGCTACCTCAAACCTCCATTTTAATGTAATTTCCAGCAGGGTTTGACTCAACTAGCTCAACTGAGCTTTTTTTTGCTCAAAGTTAATTGGAACACTTTGGTCACGTTGGGTTGGGTTGGGTCATTTATTGAGCAGGTGTAGGGTCTTTTGACCAATTACATTTTCTGTAGATTATTGAGCGGAAGTTTGAAGTGACAGTTTTCATGTATTAAAGATGCTCTCAATTGATTTGACATTTCAAAGGGAACGCTTTTGAGACATCACAATATAGTGCAACTTGCACAATAGGTTTATCTACATCTTTATCATTACTAGTCAGTTGGACATTTTTTTCCAACTTGTACATATTCAAATAGTTGTGTGAACGATTAATCGTTTGAATTTTGAATGCGATTCGCAAATTGTGAAGACCATGGTTAGTCAAATGTGCAATATTTGCGGTGACATGATTTACTCCTCTTATCATTATATAATACTGTTTTTTCATAAGATAAATGTTGGAGTAATGTTACACATCACTCGTTACTGGAAATTGAGAATTTAAGAATATAAAGCAGTTTTGACAGTGTCTCATGTTATAATGTTCCATGACATGTTTGATCTGTTACACAGTGAATATTAAACTTAAAAAAAAAAATAATATATAATAATAATATTAATATTAATAATAATAATAATATCTGGCAGAGATATTACAGTTAGATTTTTTCCTTAAATCATTTATCCCTAGGATATAACTATGATGTATTCTTTAAAATTGTGGTTTGGGTTAGATCCCCAGCTTAGTACATTTAAGTGCTAAACAACATTTCTGGAGTGCCCCTTTTAAGAGTTGGGTCTTGTGGGCCCCTGTGGCCCCCTGAGTGCTAAAGGCACTCTCCTGCTGTTGCCTGCTCTTCATTAGCTTTTCCATTGTCAGTATCATTACACCCATGGACCTAACCATGTCAGGAAAGTGTTGGAAATCTTGGAATTCCACTGCGAGTCAAGAGCTCTGTGTACACACAAAGATATCAAAGCAAGAAATGTGTTTGCTCTCCTTTTCAGAATTCTTACCAGAATAAGCTCAAACTAGCTATAATTGGCCAGAGCGTGTTTGGCCAGGAGGTGTACAGCAACCTGAGAAAGCAGGGTCACAAGGTGGTGGGTGTGTTCACGGTCCCCGACAAGGATGGCAAGGCCGACCCCTTGGGTGAGTTAACCTCCTTCTCTCTTACCTGTCGGTTCTATCCTTCTCTCCGACTCGAGGGAGTCACGTCACTGTCTTCCAGGTAGAGCTGGACCAAATTTCGCTGTTGAATTAGTTGTCTCAGAAATAACTGCGATTAACAGTATAATTGTGTCCTTCAGTCAAATTATAAAAACATGTATTTATTTATTTATTTACTACTTTTTAAAATAAATTCCATGTTTGAATGAATCCCAGCATACATCTGTTGGTTGTATCACTGTCATGTGATACAACCAATAATGTAATAATCAACCTTTATTTATCTTCAAGAGATCATTGAGGGTTTACAATGTCATTGAGGCAGAATAACCGTAAAACCCAGCCTATGAAGTAAACCACGTCTCTTAATTATCAAAAACTATATTTCTGACTTTATCCCCCCCTTGTCATTTTTGTTGCTATGAACGTTTATAGGGTCAAGTGCAACAAACAATTGAAATAATAATAAAACATATGTTCATACCAATAATCACTGATATAATTTCAATTTGGCGTGTACTAACGGGCCACGTACCGCCCAATAGGGTTTTTAATCCTGCCCGCCTAAGTGATCTCAAACTATATTATTAAATTTCATTATTATAAAATCACATTAATTTTGGATTTCCCTGCAATTGCCGTGGAATTTGTTTCTCCAATGTTTCCCAAACGCACATGAATGCAGCATTACCCTCAACTTCACTTTTTCACACATAGCACGCACAATGAGCGGACCAAAGAAAAGAAAAGTTGACCATGAGTGCCGAGTGTTTAAGACGGAGTGGACAGCAAAATATTTTTTTAATGATGTCCAATCAACGGCTGTATGTCTGATATGCCAGGAAACTGTCGCAGTTTTTAAAGAATACAACATCAGCCGTCACTTTGCAACAAAGCATGCTAACTATGCTAGCAAGCGGTCAACGTAAGAACGGGTGGCTACTGCTGAGAGGTCGATGGCTAATTTACGGACTCAGCAACATTTTTTTTCATCGACAAACTGCGATTCAAGAGTCCAGCACCAAGGGAAGTTTTCTGCTAGCATTTAAATTAGCAAAGGCTAGCAAGCCTTTCTCAGAAGGCGAGTTTTTGAAAGACTACATGATAGAGACAGCAGGTCTCTTATGTCCAGAGAGCAAAGGTAAATTTGAAAAGATCAGTTCATCACAAAGGACAGTGACTCCCCGTGTGGAACTAACTGATGAAGATATGGTCAGTGAGTTAAACAAAAGAAACTCCAGTAGCTTTGAAAACCCAACTTACGGCAAATTTAGGAAACAACCTTAAAAATACCAGGTTTTTTGAGTATATTGGAATAAATGTTGGCATCGCCAAGCCAACAGTTAGCCTACTCATGCTTGGGAGACAGAGCAGAACACACTGCAGTCTGTCCATCATGTTTTTATTCTTCTCACACTGCAGGATAACAGGTTGCCAAAATTGTCATCTTGACAAAAACCAGTTTGCATACATTAAGATTAGTCTTGTACATACCTTTGTGAGTAGGCTGACATGTGTCCATAATATCATCGCGTAGCAAAAACTGTCAAGTACAGAAGGAGACGTTATATGCTCATAGTATTTTGTTGACAAAAAAGTAGCATCTGAAAACGTTAGCTTCTTTAGTTAAAGCAGTCAGTGTTCATTGTTTTTTTAGGCCACTTAAAGGATGCATAACAAGATGTAAAATACATTATTTCAATCAGGAGAGACTTTTTTGCAGATATGCAAATAAGGTTTATTGTACAGCTCAACCAGCAGCCCCCCCGATGGAATCTAGACACCGGTGGTGGCGACGAAGGAGCCCGAAGACCAGACCGAAGGCTCCGGACTAGTCAGCTGGAGTAGAGGACTGGAAGTGGAGGGGTGGGTGGAGGGTTGCACTCTTTGCCCGCAACGACAGCTGATAGCAAAGAGAGAAAGGATTATTTAAAGCAGGGTTGTGACTCTGTGATTGGCCCTTGCCATTGTGTAACGATTCTGATTGGTTTAGCAGGAAGGTGAACGCCTCCAACAGCTAATTGGAGTTAGGTGGAGCATTGATTAAGAGTGAGGTCTTCCAGAAGTATTTACCCTGAGATACATTTCAGTCAGGAGAGACTAGTTGCAGATATGCAACAGTTATACACATCAGGATAAAATATACATTTATTAGAAGAACAGCTGAATTGATTTAGGAGTGCATCAATTAAAAATTAGGTCTTCCTGAAAGAATTTACGCTGAGCTACACTACCGGTCAAAAGTTTGGGGTCACTTAGAAA
>NC_045755.1:1336028-1340166 GCF_008692095.1 Etheostoma spectabile
GCACTCCATTATAGACAGAATACCAGCTGAGGTCAGATGCATTATTTTTTTTAACCCGGTCAGCAGTTTTCAAATTACATTATGTGCTTACATAATTGCAAAAGGATTCTCCAGTGTTTTCTCAGTTAGTTTTTTAAAATGATATCAGATTAGTAAACAGAATGTGCCTCTGGAACATTGGATAAATGTTTGCTGATAATGGGCAATGTAGATATTGCATTAAAGATCAGCCACCCACTCAGATCAGCTGGTATTATGTCTATAATGGAGTGGCATGGAAATTTGTAAGTGACCCCAAACTTTTGACCGGTAGTGTACATTGCCTCATAAAGTGATGGCTAACCTCTTCTCTGAGCTCTGTTTTCACTCTTCAACGCTTCAGCTGCTACATGCTACGCTATGTTCACCCTCTAGTCTCAACTGTGTCCGTCTGCTGTTTGCTGCTGAGCAGGTAGTAAAGGTAAACAGTGGCTTTTCAGAGTTTTCTCACTCTATAAAGAAAACATTTGCACATCCAAACACTTCTTCTGTGCAAGTGCATTGGACTAAAACAAAGACTTGAAGAAAAAGAAAATCCTGCACACTGCTCTTGCTGCAGCATCCCCTTTTATTAGGTGTTTTTTGTCAATGAAAGCAGCTTCCTGCTGCAGCTTGGAATGATGCTGATGAGAAAAGTGAGAGTGAACTGAGCTCAAAGATGCTAATGCACCTGTTGATGGACCAACGAGGTAAAGGAAGGAATTCCAGAACTCTGCACTGAACACGGAGTGTTATGTAGGGCTGGGTACCGAACTTCGGTTTTTTTATGGTACCGACCGAAATGTTTCGGTTTTACACAGTATCAAATTATGCCTTGTCTTTCGGTGCCAAGTTTCGGTGATTGCTGTAACGTTAAACGTGATTGCGTCACCCAGGAAAAATACATACGTGGTTTACGCCAACAGACGGGGTTCACGTGTATCTGTTGTGAAGTGGTTGCGAGCATCGTTGTACCGCTAAAAATGCCATCTAGATCAAAAGTGTGGCTTCACTTTATTAAGATTGGCCAACAGTGGCAATGCAATATATGCAAAAAAGACATTGTTGCTAAGGCTGGCAACACTACAATTTGATGAAGCACCTGATGTGCACGGGATCAATTTAAGAGCGGAAGTTGCACGTGTTTGACTGCAAGAAGAGCAGACCGCAGCCAGCGCAGCCTGCGCAGTCCCTCCTCCTCCAGCCGCCCTGGGCAATGCAAACCAGAGCCGACTCCGAGTGATTCAAAATATCCACCACCGGACTCCGCCTCATCAAAGAGTACCGAGGAAGGCACTGTGTCTGGGATTTCAACAGGCTAGTTTATGTTTATTAGCGTTACTGCAACTTAACACGTGCATCGTGCTGAGTTAGCGTGTAGCCTTATTTTATTGCTGCGTAGCTAGCTAAATCAAAAGCTAACATTTACAGACAATACTTTGTCCATGTTTGTAAAAATATGCTTACCATTGGGTCAGCGGGTTAAAAAGCTAACCTTATCTTCACTGTTATTTTATATTCTCCTCACAGTGGCCTCTGACTCTGATGTTTGTGATTTTCTTTTCTCAGAATTGATTTTATAAAACTAGTATTGAAAAAGGTATCGTTCAGGAACCGATATCGAAGTAAAGGTATCGGTATTGGTACCGGTATCGAAAATGTTTGATTGATACCCAGCCCTAGTGTTATGCAGCCATAGACCTGGATAAACTCCCCCGACAATGTGACAACTAGAAGGAGGCTTACAGAAGGGGGGGCACAATCCTGTGCAAATAGACCAGAAACAGGCTGTCCTAGGTTATAAAAACCTACAGTTGTTAACATAAGATATGACCATCATTATGTTAATTTTCCATGTGTATTTTGGACAAAAAAGTTCTCACAAGTCCAGTTCAGGGGCGGGTTCAGATCAGTTATATTCAGTGCTGTATTTTCTCTGACCAGAATGAGTTTTCTGGTCAGGGTTTTATACAAGGATACAGAAAGCAACAGAATATTAAAGGCATTCACTCACAAAGCTATCTGAGTAGACGTAGACCCAATGGACCCAATACCGTGTGCTCAAACTATTGAAATGCGGCCTTTTGTTTAAATGAGGTGTGAACTCAGGAGACACGTAAAGTTGTCAGGTTCAGGTAAAACAATGGGAACTTAATCAGTCAACAGGAAAGAGGATATCTGGATAAAATGAGACTAAAACGGTTTTAGTCATTCAATTTCTTCTAAAGTATACATGGCTGTAACATCTGGTTCACCAATTGCACCATAAGAAATCACATAAAATGCAACAGAATGAAAGTTTTGTTTTGGGTTTGTACAAAAAAGCCAACAAGACAGAACATGTTGGATGTGTGGAGGGGCCTCTGATGATTCTGTGTCCTGGGTTTTCTGTGGGTCATCCCAGGCCTGTTCTGTGGCTGAGGTAGATGCATGTTGACTCCACAGTGCTCCTGGACAAAGACCGGCCTTTATCCTGCGTTAGCTGCGGGATAGTGGCTCCATTGTCTGTTTGGCGAGAGGCCCTGTGTGGCGCACAGATTAGGGGGGGTGCAAAAAATTCAAGCTCTACCGACTCAAAATTGATTCGTAGAATTCCAAAAATCGTAAGTATAAAAAAATAAAAATAAAAGAGAAATTAATTTATTTTCTTTTTTTTATTATTTATTAGTTTTCATTGTAATATGTCTACTGCAATCACATGCTGGATAGATAGATAGATAGATAGATAGTTTTTTGATTCCCAAGGGGAAATTCAAGGTCCCTGCAACTTACCGACATCAAACACAACATACATTATGACAGGATGTTTAAATAACAAACAAATCCACATGGATATGAATATACTGTACATATTATACATACATACATAGTACGACGATTTACGACAATCTGTTCCTGTTTCTTTGTTTATTCAGCTTTTTTCACAACAGAACAAAAACATACAGAAACACTCAGAACAGAGTTCCCACCCCAAAAAGTAAATAAAAAAATAAAATAAAAAAACGGTGACAAAGCTACCTGGACCAGACAGATGTTACTAGAGAGCAGCTGAAATATTTCAGTGGACATGGAAAAAAGGCTCTTTATATGCCATTGGCTACATTTTAAATGGATGTCTGCCAATAGGCCTAAAACACCACATATATGATTATTGTGAGAAGGGGGGGATTTAGTCATTTTGAGGCTTAAGGCAAACACAGGCATGGGGCCCTCCACAACCCTTGTTCTCCCCCTTTTCAGCCCCCTCATCGCATAGTAGCCGTCATGAAAAAGGTTGCTACCTTTGGAAGTTTTGGCAAAAAACGTTCCGTTTTCTTCCCGCTTCTTCCTTTTTTCAGAACCACTTCGATAGCTTCGCCTCATTTTCCAACCGTCTGTAGCCTCCGGCTTACAGCACGCCTGAGCCGTTTGGTTACAAACACACACGCAGATGCGCAGTAGGATAATGGAATAGTCCAATTAGTGGGGACTGGGGGGAGTTTCTCATCATGAATTAAACAATCGGATAGCCCTTTAGCGTGTCAATGTTTAGAGATATGATTAATTGGTGAAAAGTAAGACAACAAATCGTAACCATAAGTTTATGAGGCGTTTTACGGGGCCCTTGGTAGCTTGGCGCCTAAGGCAGTTGCCGACCTTTGCCTAATGTTAAGTCCGCCTCTGATTGTGACAGAGACTGGGACTCCAGGTTAATAAGATTCTGACCGAGAAGCAAGATATCAGAATCAGCTTTATGAATTCAAGTGTGATTTTGTGAGAAGTCTGCATATATTCCCATTTGCTTTTAAAGCCTTGAATGGCCTTGCCCCCCCTTACCTCTCTGAGCTGCTGCACCCCTACACCCCCAGCCGATCTCTCAGGTCAGCTGACCAGCTGCTCCTGACGGTGCCTAAAGCTAGGCTTAAGCTCAGGGGGGACCGTGCGTTTGCCGTTGCAGCTCCAAAACTTTAAAATGGGCTTCCCCTGCACATCAGACAGGCCTCCTCTCTGTCTCATTTTAAAACTCTTCTTCAAACCCACCTCTTTTCTTTGGCTTTTAACACCAGGTAGAGTGATGATTTATGTGTATACTTTTACCATATGCCGGCAGTGCATTTTATTGTTTTTATTTTATTGTACC
>NC_045755.1:1340176-1340261 GCF_008692095.1 Etheostoma spectabile
GTGCGTATGTATATATGTGTATATGTCATATGTGTATATATATATATTATTGTGCTTTTATTGTGTTATCTATTTATTCTGTATT
>NC_045755.1:1340271-1340607 GCF_008692095.1 Etheostoma spectabile
GCAGCACTTTGGAAACCTTGTGTTTGTTAAAATTGTGCTATATAAATAAACTGGATTGGATCTAATTAGATTCAATTTGGTATTGATGACCCAAAAATAATAACTAACTCCAGTGAAATTATTTGAAATTTAGTGAAGACTAGATTAGGACTGGATTTAAAGCTGATTCTGGTTTCCAACTTGGCTCCGGGTGTGTCTGTTGAAACACGGACGGAGAGAACTAATCTCTTTTGATGCTTCATTACAATCAAGCATCAGGGTCAACCTGGGCAAGGGTAGCTCTGCTATGGCTGTTTGTGTGGTAATAAAAGCCAGGTGTAACCTAGGTAACAGGTG
>NC_045755.1:1340617-1340752 GCF_008692095.1 Etheostoma spectabile
AACACAAACAAGCTAACTTTTAAATTTGCCAGAGCTATAGACCAATAAAACAACAGGCTTAAATCAACTGACAACATAAATTATACGACTTACAGTTCTCAAAGACAGACACAATCTCAACTGATTATCCTCCGG
>NC_045755.1:1340762-1343761 GCF_008692095.1 Etheostoma spectabile
TTTCTTTTTCTTTTCTCTCACTTTTTTCTCTGTGCACCGTGCGCGCCCTCTCGCGGTGTGAGGCGCGTGTCCACGCTATTCTCCGACAAGCACTCAAAATCACACCTGATAGATCCTTATTTGATATATCAGTATCAGCCTAAAACTCCAGTATGTTTTCTAAGAATGTCCACAATCAATTTAAAAACCGCTGCGCTTGGGGTAAAGGTTCCAACCATGAACCCCAGATTCCCTGTTGCACTTCCTTTCTGCTCTCTAAACTATCAGCAAACTTTCCTCTTCTCTGTCAGCGGTGGCGGCGGAGAAGGACGGCACGCCGGTGTTCAAGTTCCCCCGCTGGCGGCTCAAAGGGAAGCCCATCCTGGAGGTGGTGGATGCCTACAAGGCGGTAGGCGCCGAGCTCAACGTCCTGCCCTTCTGCTCCCAGTTCATCCCCATGAACATCATCGACAACCCCAAGCACGGCTCCATCATCTACCACCCCTCCCTCCTGCCCCTGCACAGAGGAGCCTCGGCCATTAACTGGTGAGGAACGGGTTAGGCAGTAGTGGCGGAGATCATCCTTGGATAAAATATCTTTGACACCAGAGAGATGTCAGACCACGTCTCACACTGAGCTTGTAGGGGAACTTCTATTTACTACATGACAATACAACACACATATCTCTAGCTTTTTCTTTTCGCTTCATATAATTTCAGAAATATTGACCCAATGATTATATCGTCACTTTTTTTTTTTTTTTTTTAAGCTCCTCCAGAGCCCCAGAAAAAAATCACATGATGAGTAAACTGGACTTTGTGTATAAAATCCGCGGAGCATGGTCTAAATGCACTGCCCTAACTTTGCTTTTGCCTCCCTGCCCAACATGGCTTCACAGTAGTAAAGGAATGACAACAGTGACGTCAAGGGCGCAGGTTTTCTTTCAGCATTGCGGAGGGCACATCATAACCAAGGGGTCTGGGGGTGGGGGGTCGTCCTGCATAATATGTTGTGCTTCAAAACACTTCCATTTCCTGCATTCTGGTGACGTTTTATGCAACAATTTGTGCCTTTTGTGCATCAATGTATGGTGCAAATGTCTTCATTTACATTAAGGAAAGTATTATTATTATTATGAATTAGGGCTCCAAGCTGGGACCCCAGCCCCCAGTATCCCAGCACAATTAGACACAGTTCTTGTTTTCCGTACATGTTTTGAGCCCCCTGAACAGTTATTTTGACCTCTTTTGGCGAATGGGTTGTTATTTCATATTTTTTTTGAGGGGGAAAAAATCTACCTCTTCTAAATATTTTGTGGGACATATTCCTTGCATCTCCCCCCCATACTAATATGTTTATGTCTTTGATGGTCTGTGGTATGGCTTAACTTTAAGGGCTTGAATAGTTGGGTTAACACATGGATTAACATGTAGGAACATATTTCGAAAAGGGGCAAGGACAGAAAGTGATTGATTTCTGACAGAATGCTCCAGATGGGTTTCATTTAGTTTGCAAAACTAAAATTCTGAGTTCACAATTCAAACTAATCCTGCCATTAATGTTCCAATGTACTTGGGGCAAACAAGAAGGACGGGTAGCTATTTTTTTTAGCAAACTTTAGATAGATATTGTGTTAGCTAATTATAACTGGCATTTCTGAGTACATGTGTTGGCTGTATGACTTTTCTTTACTTGTGGCTACAGTGGGTGCTGTAAAGTAAAAGTTACACAAGCTAGCTTCCTCTATTGGTTTTTAAATTGCACTTTGAGTCCTGAATGGAGGAAGAGGAGAGTTTGGAGCTATCTGTCTGTGTAGCAGAAGGTTGTCTTATCTCTCCCTCTTGCTAGTCTGTCTGTTCTCCACCCTTAATATCTCTCTGCTCCTGTTATTACTGTGTGTACTGTACATTCATAGCTTCTGTTAGCCCATGACTAGACTATGGGGGAAACAGCTAGCTAAGCCGTGTCCAAAGTAAAAGAAAAAAAGAACAGGAACATGACTACAGGCTCCTACAGGAGAAGACAGGTTAGTTCAGTGCTAGTCTTGCATTGACAGCTCTAGTGCCACAGCATTTGGAGTATGGTCTGGCTACACTGCACATACATTCTGGGATAGGAGAGAAAATAATACTGAGTTGTTTGATTTTTCAATTTTTCAATTTTTTAAATTTAAACCAATCACAATTGTCTTGGGTGGCGGCAAGTTCGTTTCGTTTTTATTTCACACGTCATCACTGTACATTCAAACACAATTCCATGAGGCACAACAATCATATACAGGACGCATGAAATGGGAACCCCAATAAGCTACTAAAAGCTTTTCAGAGGGGGCCCGAAAACATAAACACATAATAATTAACAAAACTCCAAAACTCAATTTACCAGGCAAACAAAACGAACCAAACCCAACAACAATAAACAATCCCAGCACAAAATTGTAGCATTTACCACATTTCACAATATGAAGAAACAATTTTTCCTTGACGCGTTTCTTAAAATAAGATGTAATTTCCCCTTGGGGATTATAAACGATAAAAAAAAAAAAAAAAAAAAAAAAAAATTAAATTAAAGATGGAGACAGAATGCATCAATTTTAAGTTATTCCGCAAGCGCCTTCCAAATCTGCGGTCCCCTACAAACTACACTCAGGCTCGTACATTTTAACCGACGTTTTTTTACCAGTAATTCGGTATTTTCCCCTTGTATCATAAGTGTACGGGGGACGACTGATTGGAACAAGCTCACATAACCGGCCGTTTAACCTGTGAATAACCTGGAACATCATACAGGCATTATGATATACGTTATGTTCAGTGAGCCTCAGTAATCCAAGACGATGAAATAGAGGACGAGTGGGGGTGTTAAGCTCAGACCACGTTAATGCCCGTATAACTTTTTTCTGTAAACTCTGTAGTTTTCCCAAATGGCTAGGAAAAGTGTCACACCATATAGTATTACAATAATTTAAATGCGGTTCAAACAAAGTTTCATATAAGGTGAGCAGTGTAGGGTGTGGAAG
>NC_045755.1:1343771-1343885 GCF_008692095.1 Etheostoma spectabile
AGTTTAAAAAATAGTCCGACATATTTAGATCATTTTTTGATTAGGTGATCAATGTGGCATTTGAAATTTAAATATTCATCAATATAGACTCCAAGGAATTTAGTGGCATTTACT
>NC_045755.1:1343895-1349556 GCF_008692095.1 Etheostoma spectabile
TTTGTTCATTTATTTTAACACAAACACACTTGTTTACTATTTGGTTTTGTTTAGAATGAAATACAATGTGATTTGTCTTTTTCCGAAGAAAGTTCCGGACGCAGTGATGGGAGCTCTGCTAAATAGTCTCGGGATGGTGAAATATTTGCACCCCGATAAAACGACACATTCAATTTAATTTTTTTATTTTTGAAGTTAACCGTTCACACAATACAGTAACATAAGCTACTTAAATTAGCTGGATACATTGGACCCACATTTTCCCACTTTGAGGGAAAATTACATTTTCTGTGTAGATCTTTACAATCATTCACCAAAAGAGGCTAACAAGGCCTGCCCTGTTGCGCGATCCAAATTTTCTTTAGGACTTGCTGAAAAGAATCATGTGAATTTGCCTCAAACGAGCTTGTTATAGTATGAAACCCCATTTCTTACCAGAAGCTACCATTACCTTATTTGTGTACAAGAAACATGCGTTTTGGCCCGCTAAGAGCTTCTTGTAATGTGAGAACGTTATGAGCACTAAAACGATTATACAGTAATATCTTAGCAGAAGCTCATTCTTTTTTAATGAAAGAATCATGAATACACAGTCTATACAGTTATTTTTCAGTAGAACATTCTATTACCTTGTCTGTTTGATTGAAACATGCATTTTGGCCTTCTGAGACTTGCAATATTTAATACTCAGGACTTTTAATACACCAATAACTATATTATTTGCTTAATGTGTTTACAAACCCTTTATCTTTCTTACTATTTTATAGTTGCTCTCAGGAACTGTGCACCACTTCCCCCCTCTCTTTTTTTTCTTCTTCTGCACTGCTAACATTTTATATTTTTATATTTTGTGTTGACACTGCAAAGGGGTTGCGCCAATCTTGTTGCACTGGTACTGCACTTGTGTATAATGACAATAAAGGCATTCTATTCTATTCTTCCAGTGCTGTGTAAACCTTGTCATTAGCATTAAACATATTTGCAGTAATATGTGAATTTTCCTCAAACAAGCTTGTTATGGTATGAAACCCTTTTTTTTTCGTCGTTATACTATACAGTCGTTTCTTACCAGAAACTACTATTACCTTGTCTCGATGCAGGAAACATGCGTTTTGGCCTTTCCACAAGCTTCTTGTGATGTGAATAGTCCAATGCAGGCAGAAAGGAATATGACTTATCAACAGCCCCGATCCCTCCAGGTGCAATCAGCTTTTATGTCTTCTTTATCTGATTCTGCTCCATTTGGTCAGACTTATGGTCTACTTTATATCTTATATCAAAGTGGTTTATGGCAACGCTCCAAGGTTTGGTTATAATTCTGTTATATGTGTGTGTGTCACCAGGACCCTGATCCACGGTGATAAGAAAGCTGGATTCACAGTGTTCTGGGCTGATGATGGACTGGACACCGGACCAATTCTGCTGCAGAGGGAGTGCGCTGTGGAGCCCACCGACACGGTGGACACACTCTACAACCGCTTCCTCTTCCCAGAGGGAATCAAGGCTATGGTAACCACCTAGAATTTAAAGTGCTCATGTTATGCTTTGTGGCTTTTCCCTTTTCCTTCATTATGCTATGTATCTTTTTTCTGTGCATGTAAAAGGATTACAAAGTGAAAAAGCCCAAAGTCCTCCCCAAATGGTCTTACTATCTTCAACAGAAAACATTGTTCCCAAACTGCTCCAAACAGCTCTATTGTAGTCCAGCCTTAACGTCAGAGACATCACTTTGTAACACACGTTATAATGCTCGCCTAGCTGCTAGCATGGCATGCCCTCATACTCTGCTTCTGACTGGCTAGTTGTCCTTACCTATCTACTGCATATATAGTGAGATGCTTTACTCTGTAGCTAAAACGGAGAGCTCAACACACAGGGTAAAAAGAGGAGCTGCCGCAATGTGCAGTACAACCAATATATGGTGTTTTTTGAAAGGTAAATCATGTAAACCTATTCTGATATAACCTCTAAATACAATTATGAACCTGAAAATGAGAATACTATGAGCACTTTAATAATTTTTGGGCGAAGTACTACTCCCTTTGATCACAAAATAATTTAATGTAATCAAGAGTGTTTGATCAGCATGCATTTATATTGAAATCCTGTAGAGAATATCTCCATGCTCTTTCCCACAAGGGTGGCTTTGGCTCAGGTAGAGCGGTTTTCTACCAATCAGAAGGTTGGTGGTTTGATCCCTAGCTCTGCCGTCCCATATCAATGTGTCCCTGGGGAAGACACACCTTGTACGGCAGCCTCGGCCACAGTGTGTGAATGGTTCCTGTGCTATGGAAAAGCTCTTTGAGTAGTTGTTAAGAATTGAAAAGGGTTATATAAGATCAGTCCATTTACTTTCACAATGCCTAGTTCCAACTTAGCCTTCTGTATCTATTGAACTTGTCAGCAAGAAATGAACATAAATGACACAGGCACAGCACAGACCGAGGTGTCACACTCGCACTGTTTCCTGCTGCAGGTGGAGTCGGTGCAGCTCATTGCTGATGGAAAGGCCCCAAGAGTTCCCCAGACAGAGGAAGGAGCGAGCTATGAAGGCATTCAGAAGAAATCCAATGCCAAGGTGAGAGGTCCGGTCTCATTTCAGACCGAAGATACCCTATTATGTGACATGAATATGGCACTCTTTTGTTCATTCAGACTGGAGCTCCAACTGGGCAAAGTGGGGAACCGCCCCAGGGACTTAAGGCCCTAGCATTTTTACCTGATTTTGATACCCTGGCTGTTGACTAGTAAAATAAATTATCTCCGATCTCTTTTCCTTAACCTTGGAGGTCAATGAAAGATGGGAAGGAGAATTTATGAGGACTTAGGAAAAGACAACGCGGAGCTCGGGCGCGCAATTATGCGACGGCGGATGTTGATCTGGTGTGGGGAAACTACAATGTTCTAAAGGTGGACTAAACGTAAAGCACCTAATTTAAGTTGATTATCACTATTATTGTTGTTCACGCCCACCCTCCTGATCACTTATATTTATCCACATAAATCCCAAATACTATGATCGTATGGAAATAACTGTTAACTGAATGCAGATAAGCATAACATGTTGTTAGGCCTAAAAATCTACTATATATATTAGTTATGCGTGGGTTGCAGTTATAGGCTGTGTGTTAGGTGGTGAGAGGTGGGCAAAAAATCGCATCACTAACGAGGACAAAATAAATATTACAATGAATTAGTAGTAATTAATATTACATTCCGTAAGATTTAAACATTCTGATTGAAACAAGATTCTGCTGCTCAGAACAGCAGTCAGCAGCGTAACTTCATTCATTGTTTGAGAAGTTTTGCTGCAATGACATTACTGCACGCATGGAAATGTTTCCAGTTACCGAAAGCAGCCTCCGTCATCATTAAAGCAAGGCTGATTTATAATTAGTTATTTATTTTAGTTTAGTTAAATGTTGAAGACAACACACACACACACACACACACACACACACACACACGTATTACTATACATACTTTAACTTTCTGAGGACAAAAGACGCACTGGCTCGAACACCTGTATTCAAAAAGCAGTGTTACAAATGTATTAATTTAGACGTTTTATTTGCATATTACGCTACTATTGTGAACCCAAGACTTTTGTAAATTCACTTCAAGCACCAAAACAATTGTGGGTAGGTTAGTTTTCACAAGAGATTTGAGACATTTCAAAAAGCGAACATCAACTTTTTACAGTGTTAAGGACAAATTATGTCTTTACACATCGCTCTGGAACAAATTTGGGGATCACATGGAACAACACATGGGGATCAGGTTATATACCTTCAAAGGTGAATATATGTAGAAGACCTCAGAGGGTTATAAAACAGGGTAGCCCACAGGGTGTTAGGGTTTGTTCCTAGTTTGGGCCCCAGAAGCAGATTTGGACACAGGTAAGATGGATTGAAGTTCGGTTTTATTTAATCACAATTTAATTAATACTTGCGAGTAGGAGAGTTAAACAAAGTGGTGAGATGACAATCCTGGTGAAGACGGAGGGTGTCTGATGGTGTCTGATTAGTGGCAGGAAGTGTCAAAGGGTCAACAGGAAGGCTGGCTCAGAGCAGGCAGGTGCTGGAGACGGAGGAGACACATGTGAGGTTAATTTTAGTCGAGATACAAAAGAGGTCAAAGTTCAATTCTTCACTGGAGATTTCAGCCCGAAGAGTCGCCACATGGAGAGCAGAAAGCAATCTGGCCATGAGTGAGCGGAGAGCTGGGTTTCTTGTACTGAGCTTGATTGGAAATTGAAGCCAGGTGTGCCTGGTAATACCTGTAGAGCCACGGCCCTGTTGATGAACACGAACACACACACACACACACACACACACACACACACACACACACACGGGAGGAGACACAGGGAAAGACAAACAGAAAACAGGGGATCCAGAGGTAACAGACCGGGCTGTGACACAGGGAGAGGGGCAGCACATGTCTTGTCTTTAAAAAAGAAAGGCATATAAGATTTTTCTAGTCAGATTTTTTTTCAATTCAACATGTTTAAAACATAAGAATAATGATAAATGCTTGCATGGTTAAATCATCCACCCACCACATAGAGTGAATTATTTTTCTCTGATTAAGATACCAAGACACGCGTTGCTTCTGTTAGGGTTCGTTTTCTGATTATGAATGGCTGAATGGTTGTGCGTCCCTTTAAATTCTGCAAGGGATTGTGGGAAGGCATTGTCTCCTTTCCTTTGGTAAAGTATGGTCCAGTGTATCCTAAGCTAAAGGAGATAAGAAAGGAAGCATTGAAACACTTCTTTGTGAAAATGTATTTCTATAGTAATACTGTAGCTATTTCAATACATATTAGTCTCACGGTGCACAGTTTAAGAGTGATTTTATATCAAAATACAATGATTTGTTTACCGTCTTAATTAAACTAGTGGTAATAAAGTGGTGTTAGTGAAAACTTAACAGAAGTCTGAAAAAGGGATTAAAATGTCAAATATTTGACCGTTTTCTACCCAGGAGGACAACACAAGGGTTAAACTAAAATGTTGCGTTAGGTTGCTCTTTACATAATCAGTTTTTAATGAAATTGTGGGGACAGTAGTATTCCTTTACTCTGGATGAGGTGCATCCCACTGAAAGTGTCCCAGTGGACATCACCTTCACTCAGATCGCAGCGTGGGAATGTACTCCACATGTTGTTCAGGGCAGTGGTGGAATGGAAACTCAAGTACCGAACTTAAGTACTTAAATACATACAATACATAATCATAAAACACATTCAAACAGAACAGCGTTACATAACAAACAAACAGTACAAATACATAGAAACAGACAGCTTGCTCACCCTCTCTCACCCACACCCCCAGCTGTTACACAAAATTAGATAGAATATAGCCTGGATAATAAATAATTTCCAAAAGAATAAAGAACAATTGAAGCTGTTTGTCTTTAGCGCAAATAAACAGGAAAAGTCTCAAGAATACACAATTAAAAGCATAGACAGTTTGTTCTAAGATGAAGATTATTCCAATCAGAAGGAGCTTTATATGAATGTTCTGTGTCCAAATTCTTTGAAAATTCCCGGGACAAAGAAAAACGGATATTGCGTATGTACTTGTAAATACTACTTTACTTGAGTCTTTTCTTTTCATGCCACTTTCTACTTCACTACATTTCAGAGAGAAATATTCT